>NC_051155.1:189223035-189449130 GCF_013339745.2 Dermacentor silvarum
GTGTCATTTTCCCCAGACGACGAGATGTTGGCATCACGTTGACAACAGCGGCTGCGGCGCGGCCGCCGTATCTTGAAAGCTATCTGCAATGTGGGCAAAGTGCAACTAGTGCCGGTAGAGTCGTGTGCGCTGTGCTTTCGACGTTTAATTCGTGTTGAAGCGAGAGACAGCACGGAGGTCAATTCACTCGCTGCTATTTGCGCGCCTTCTCATTCCAGCGTGTTGATACCGAGTTTCCGCGGTCATCGAGCGTGATGTTTTCATGTTTACCTGGGCGCTCGTGACACCGTGTTTGGTAATTTAATTCATAAGCAAATGTTTTCAAGCTTGTACAGCCGATGAAACTACGATGCTTCGTTCGTATAGCTGTCTACTAATCTGCTATTGTAATCGATGCTTCGCCTTTCGGGCGAAACTGCGAAATTTTTTCCTTACGCTTTCTGCCTCGGCGATCATATGTGCCTTCTCGAGAGAGAGAGAGAAATTTACGCTTCTTCATTGGCGTAGCCATTTCGACCGGACACACACACCGCAGAAAACGGCAGCGATTGTGGTGATCCCGTGCGGTCTTGCGCAGGCGCGTAATCACCACGTGTGGCTATAATTGCAGTGGCGTAAATCGGTACTTCGAACTTGATTTCGTTAGCAAAAACCTCGTTCAAGCGGACATACGATCGTCACAGCTTTGGAAGGGCCTTCTAATTTGACTACTCGGCAGTTCCAACTTCAATTCAGTCCCAATTTTTCGTTCTCAAAAAGTTCGTTGAAGCGGAAATTCCGAATAAAACGCCTTCGTTATGGAGAGACTTTTTTTATATTACTTTCTATGGGCAGCTGACGGGGAATGGTAAAATCTTCGTTGTGGCGGAAACTTCGTTGTAGGGGGATTCGAATGTACTCTTATGCACCGTTCGTGGCCGTCTGATCCCGATGATAATGAAGGCAGAGTGTCACTCTGACCTCCTACTTAGTGCGAAAAGCGCGAGAAGAAATAGCATAAGAAGCATGCTTCGCTAGAAAATCGTGACCACAGAAGACTGTCATACAGGCAAGTGCATGTGCACCTAGCAATGCATTGACAAACTTGAGCCGTATTCTCGGACAATCACTTTCGCGATATTCTGCGCGACTAACGCAAGGCACATCAATGGGCTGCAGCGTTTCTTCACTCTGATAAGATAGTGTGCTTGGCACTGTGCCAAGGATGCTGTCGCTCGTGGACACCGATGGATCTTGTGCTAGTAATGTGAAATTGAAGGTATACCCAAAAGCGATGTAGCGATAATACAGCACACCCTTTTTTTTTTTTTTTTTTTTTTTGCCACTTGTGGGATAAAGTCACTTATCTTCTGGCGAATCCGGTATTTCAGACTCCTGATTATTCAGACCTATTCGTAATCCTCATCGAATCCAAATTATCGGTTGGCGACTATGTTTTTATTGTTGGCACTGTATGTTTTGAGAAAATATGTTGGTCATACTGTTAATGCATGAGAATTCCTAAAATGCAAATAATTTAAACAGGATGCATTGTCGTCTACAAGTTTCTCGTGTCGTATTCATTATCATAGTTTCAGCAAACTGGGTATACTGAAAACAAGGTCACCACAATGTGTTGTGGCAACAAAGACTGACACTCGGAGACTTAAAGGGCAACTGAATCACTTGTCGAAAAAAGTGAGCTTTGAATCAATTACGATAGTTTATGAGGCGAGAAGCCACCGAAAGTTGCTTTATTTTAGCAAAAACAACCCGCAGCGTCTGCGGGAGACGCCGCGCGTCGTTTAACGGGCTCTGATGGCGAACACAATCATGACGTAATCTTGGGTATGCGCGAGGAGCGTGATTCGAAGGGAGCGCGCGCACGTGACCCCTGTATTGACGTCATCCTCGTGCCCTGTCTTTCGATGCTATGCTGGGCGTGCAAAGGCGGCGGAGCTTCAACGAAAATTTAAAGCGCGATTGCGGCGCTGCCACGCGCATAATCGAGAAAATAACTGCAGCAGTTGAGTTATACTCTGTCAGTCTTCCAAACCCCCGTAAATCTTCGAATTTTAAAACCACTTCAGTTTCCCTTTAAGTATGTTGGAACGTAAACACACACAATTATCTACAGTGCTGCTTGCCTTGTTGTCCCACAAACACTGTGACCTTCCAAATATTGGCAGAATACTACATGATGCATCGCCAACAAAACTCTACAACAGCCCATGTTATAAAAGAATGGCAACATGAAAATGACTACTTCGCAGTTTTGCACTGCTCCCTAATGTTGGGGACATAACAGTGTCTTCTTTCTCATGACCTGACAAGTTAAACCTTTTTAAGTTGATGAAATTGATGACTAACAACTCAATTTAATGAGGTCAGAATTGTAATAACAAAGAGAAGTATATGAACAAAATAATTCAGAGAGTGAAGGGACATGTGCGTTCTTTCCTGGCCACAGTGCAGGGATCAATTGTTGCAATAATGGTTGACAACATTAGCACTGCTTTTCTTACAAGGGTAGGAGTGTTGCAGACTTTGCATACTGCCTGCACCCTTTGCATTAAGCTGCACGAGTGAAACGAGTGTCAAAACTGCAACACCAAACACTACTGAACAAGTGATACATTGAGCTGCTTGAAGTGCATACGAGAAGGGAAGAAAGCCAAGCTCTGCATGGAGCGCACTCTCTCTTAAAACAATTTAAATCTCAATATGTTATTAAGAAAAGCAGAAAAAATTTCAGTCTCTACACATTTCTTTGCCTTAGTACAACCTGCCACTGTTTTCCAGCAGACATACAGGCACTGGCAGTCAGGAAATATCCCATGCCAATACCTCTGTGCATACAGGGTAAGAATGCCACTTGACTAGCAGTCATCACGTAACTTTAGCTGAACTTATAGCACATTGCTGACAGCATTCACAGCCTGAACTTGATGCAAGCTCATAGAAAAAAAAATTAGGTATAGGAACAGTAGTTTTTACCTTGTTGGCTTCCCCTTTCCACAACAGCCAGCCTGCACTCTTCAAACACTTTGGCAAACTTGTCCATAACTTCTGCATTCTACAGAGGCAGCATTCAGAACGAACAGGAAGAAGGAAGCAAAGAAAATGTTTATTTCTCACCATGAAATATTAAAATTCATAAAATTGTTCCTTTTCAGATCGAGGTTTCATTGAACATGTACAGTTAAACCGATATAATGAAATTGGTAGAATCGGCACTTTGCTTCGTTATATTGAAATTATGTTATACTGAAATGAAGATTTTTTTTAATGCAAATGAGTACAGTCACCGAAAGATTTTTCTTACACAGAAGGAACTGCAAAATTTCCTGGATTATTGGGTAATTAGAAAAAACAAATTTGAATGCAAAAACATAATCCTGGTAAACTTGAGAGCCGGCGACGAAATATGTGTTTTCATGCCGTGTCATCGATATCTTCACATAAACAGTATGAAGCAAAGCCAGCCACGCTTTTGCATCCACTCCACCATTGTGGCTGATAGTGTTGCCCGTAGTGGGACGCTATCACAAAGAGTGCCGGCAAAGGGGAGCAAATGCTTCGTCTGCCTCTTGCTTCAACACTTATCGGAAACTCGAGATTATGCAATCTCAAATAGAAAACGCGGAGAAAGACAGCACAGATGATGGTACTTCATCTTGGCACGCCCACTTTTTGCACACGTGGCAGAATACCTATAAAACAGGACGTGTGGCCAGCATATGTGCTCAGCCATTAAAAAAAAAAAAAAAAAAAAGACGTTTCGCGACTGAGCGCACAAAGTAATGTGATCAAACTGCACACTGCAAGTCTTATCTCTTGTGCTGGTTTAAAAACAATGCTGTGTACGCATCATTCTCGCTTGCAGTCTCAAGGACATGCTCTAAAATATGTCAGTGGCCAGTCTGACAAGAAAACGACATTAACTGGATGCCAGCTTACCAGCACCTCGGGAACAACTACAGGAACATACACTGATAGTGTAGTTGCGCAGTGTCATAGTTGCAAACAAATGTCGCAGAAGACATTACGAGATTTTGGCCTTGCAACTCTCTACATTGTTGTAAACAATATGGCAGCCATAGCATTGGTGAGCCATGACGATGACATAGAAGTACAATTACATTTCACAAAAGTGAAAAATTGAAATATAAGGTTTGTCTTTCAAATACACTAAGCAACAATAGAAAAGTCAATTACTACCAGGTTGGTTTGTGAATATGGTAAGCGCACAACTCTGTACCTTGAAGCGGACGGCAAAGGCTTCTGGAGAAGTCTGTCCTTCAGAGAAGTCCAATGCTTTCCATGTAAGCGAGTTGGATGAAGTCGACAGTGGGGACAGCTTTGTGAACTCTGTGATGGAGTGATTGCAGGCAATTTTGTGCACCTGGTCTCTCCTCATGAGCACACGGAAACAGCCTAAAAGGAGGAAGAAAGAAAAAAGTGCCAGTACGACAGTGAGTTACCCATCTGAGATATAATGGCTGGAAAGTGCACGGTTCAACATATCTGTTCTGTCGTGCTGAACATTTTATTACATAAAAGCTACAGCTGCCTTACTAGCAGCTCTACTCAAGAACTTCATCAATACTTCTTTTTGGGCGAGTTGGTACATCTTGAAACTTTGGGCAACAGCGCAAACAGATGACCACAAGAAGGGAGACACGTACACACAGCGCTTGTGTGTACGTGTCTCCCTTCTTGTGGTCGTCTGTTTGCGCTGTTGCCCAATGTTTCAAGTTCTACTCAAGAACACCTGAAAGAAAATGACATTTTACAATATTACTCTTAAGTCATACCTATCAAAATTCCAAAAGCAACCTACATATTTTTTTGAAGCATAATCGAAATAATAAACTGTGCAATAAAAACACACACACACACACATATATATATATATACATATTTATATATACAGTGTAGACCGCTTATAACGTAGGTCGCCGTAGTTGTGAATATGTGCACTATACGCGAAGCGGTATCGCAGTATATCCGAAACAACGATTTTCAAGCCATGCACGTATGCAAAACATGTAGACCAAGCAGCCGCCTGTATCCAAGAATCGAAGCGTGCGACTGGGAGTTTTGCATCCGTTTAAATTTACGAACGTTGAAAGGTTAATGTCCAAGTACCCACGATCTTCGCATGAAGCAGACAAAGTAATAATTAAAAAAAAAAAAAATGTCTAAGTTTTGCCCGAAAGGCGAAGCATCAATTGTGATAGCAAAACCCCCTCCCTCCCTCCCATACCCCCACGGCCTTTCGCGCAATGGAACTTGCCTTTGCTCTCCGCTGTGTGTTCGCTTTCAGTGAAGGCGCGTGTCCCCCACGCGCTTTCACTCGAACATACGGTGCGCAGGCGACGATTTTATCACGCTTGGACTCATGCCAGTGGCGCACCGACAGGGGGGGGACTCGGGTGTTGTAACCCCCCCCCCCCCTGAGGTCGACTTAACTCCCCCGCCTTTTGTTTAACCGTTTTTCTTTCCTTACGCATTTGAGTGCTGCAACTAAGATGTAAGACGCGCAATCGTCTGCACACTCGCAAAAAGTGCATTTTTTTGACAATTTCCCGTGAAGCAATCGAAATTAGTGCTGTTTAGATGGTATTGGCAAACTGTCAAGCCCCCCGAAGGAACTTGCAGTAATCCTTCGTTTCACCGCCAATGAGGGGCAATCAGTTCTCGCGAGTCTTCAAGAAAAGAAACAGGCATGGCACTATCGTCCGTATATGGCAGTATCGTTTGCGGTCGAATCTTGGTAATTTGAACTCGAAGGGGCCCGAAAATTTGTTCAAATTAAAAGAAGGACTTACACACAGCGAGCGAGGACCGCGAAACTGCCCACGCCGGCCAATGCTCGCTTCCCAACAACGGCTGAAAACGAAACTACAGGCAGCGGGTGACTCTGGCATGGCGACGGGTGCACGCGGAGACCGTCGAAAGTGAGGGAGGATAGCGGAAGAGAAGCGGATTTGGCCTTGGCAACGCCGTCACTTCGGTGGCTCCCCTTGCCTTGCCTCTCAACTTTCTCGTAGCTCCCCCACCTTCGACTGTCTCCGTGCGCGCCCGCCGCCGTGCCGGCGCCAGCTTAGCTCGCTCCCTGAAGTTTCGTTTTCTGCCGTTATCGGGAAGTTGGCCGGACTGGGCCTCCGCTGCTACTTCCCTCTGCGCCACAGCCGCAGTGTTGGCCGAGATGTCGGCATGTACACGCGTGTTCCGGCGCGACGCAGAAACAGCGACCTTGCCATTTGAGAGAGTGAAATTTCCGTCGCGTTTTTTTTTTTCTATGCGCACGGCATTGAGGGGTCTCTACTAAGGTTTTGCTCTATGGCGGTGTCAGAGCAATGCCGGTCGGAGGCGCCGCCGCCTGATTTTGCACGCTGCTGAGAGCATTGTCGGTGCGCCGTATGTTCATATTAACCGTCGCAAATGCTTTCGCATTCGAATTACCGGGTGTTTTCGCCCATAGGAATACATATATCTTTGACGGGACCACAGCGTCAGTTCGAATTAAGTGTGTTCAAATTAACGAGATTCGACGATATACAAGCACCCCTGTGAGCAATAAACCAGCAAGCATGAAGCAGTGACCCTTTTGGAGATTACAAACCAGATAGACATCAGTTTTTGTGAGCGCGACCAAACGGAAAAAGTCCACAAGACGAAACCAAAACTAACCACTGCACGCCTGCACATGCGCAGATCCACGAACTGTTGTCAATATAATTCTTGTATCCACACGGGTGGCAGTGCTTGCTGGGCAACAGAATTGAAAAATTGGTGCGATTTTCAAACATGCAGATGGCACCGTAAATAAACGGCATCGACCCTTTGAGACTTGTTTGTGGCACCGTACATTTACGTCTTTGACCCTCGAAGGACGCTGAAAAAAAGCTTAAATGTAATGGTGACCTTGTACACCTTGAACTGTGTTAGGTGAACTGAGAAGGTGACTGCCTATCTGTTCTAGAAAATTTTAAAATTAGGAAACCTTAATACGCTTTTTCAAGCAATGTGAGGACCTATACAAAAACTATGTTCCCACAAATAAGTAGAATGTGATGCTTTCTTTCAAATGCGACAAATTTTGTTCAGGTGAGATGCGCAGTTTTCTAATGAATGCAAATGCACTGAATAATGAATGTAAGGAAGGCTCTTACAGGGCCGTGTCTTGTGCTTCAGGATCTTGATGTCGCCTATGGCTCGCTCCTTCCACTGCTTGTTCTGGCTGTCAAACACAAACAACTTAGCCCTGTGACAAAACAGCTGCTCCTCATCTTCTTCCCCAGTGCGCAGCTCCACCAGTTCTGGTAAAGGCACCACAGGCTCGAAGTGGATGTCGACGCTGGGGGCCACCTCATCTGCACCTGTCGCCGCAAAACATCGGACCGAAAAATCATTGCACTCAAATTTCCAACTTCTTAGCCAACATACGAGCAGCAAAATGTACAACGCGAGAGAGGTTACCAAGCTTCATGAACATGCACCATGAGTTAGTTGTGAGTTGACCTTGTAAGGCACTAATACTTCAGACATCAGGCACAATGCTTACCACATCACAAATATCGGTGTCACGAAAAATTTTGTTTGCCTGTCAAGACTAAGCATTAAGATTATGATGTACCAACTGACCACTAAATGGAGTAAACAGCAACATTATATCCCAAGAATTCCAAGTTTTGTGGTGACATTTTGCAAGCTACAAGTACAGCAGCTGTTACTGTACCGTAACATCAGCCCTGTCACCGAACAACACGGATCAAGCCTGTGATTGTGTACAATCAACAAAGCTTAGCTGAAAGAGCAGGGTGATCCATGGCAGGCCACCTAAAGCTAGCGTAAAGTGCTAGAAAAAAGAAAACTAGCATATGTGGCATATTTACAGTGGCGGAAAATGAACACGGAGCAAGAAGACATGGTGGGTACTATCTTGTGCCTGTCAGCCAGTACGTTTTCCAAGTGTTGTAGTTATGTTGTACTACTATTCAAACCAACTATCACTTGCATGTGGCTGTAATGTCTGTTTCAAGTGCTGGCAAAGCACAAAGTGCATGATGCTGCTCTATGACTGATACAATAAAATCAGCATGATGATGACGCTGGGCGTCAGGAAAACAAGGAAAGGTGTAAGGAAAACAAGAAGCTTGTGTAACATCAAGCTAGTTTTGTGGTTCCTGGCCACACAAAGTGACATTCAGCTAAATTTGCTACCTCGTGTTCAAAAGTGAAATGCTATAGCTACTTAGCCACTGTGATGACTGAGAATGAGATCACCACATACTAGTTAAGTGTTGTGTTCATTGAAGGAGCTAAATGTAATACCACAGCATGCAACTACTGCATGTGAACTACATGTGTGAATACATGAATGTGTGTATGTGAACATGAATATCTAATATACGATCTGCGTGGCTTCCAGTGGCTATCAGCCCAATCTTCGCACATGCTTCTGGATTCCATGCACGTTGCCTTCTGTCACCATTCCCTCTGTTTGGGTCGTGTAAGGAAATTGTTTCAATCTGTCTTGTCAATCCAGGACAAACCTTGCACCAACAGAGACTGTGTACCGTAGAAAGGTTGTGCACTTCAGGGAACCAACCACGGCTGGTTCTATCACAGAAAATTAAAAAAAAAAAAAAAAAAGAAGAAGAATACAGTAGACCTGTATTAAATTGGTCCTGTCCGAAGGTCCCTGCTAGCGCCGATACATTTCCAAGGGCCCAAACTTTCACTATTTCAATCTTAACCCTTAAAGACGCTGTGTATACACAATTGTGTACGCCAAGAAAGCGCATCAATGAAAAACAGCACCAAGGAAAGTAATGGTATTTAAAATGTGTCGAAAGTTTGAATAGCAGGTTCAAAATGTTTCAGTAGAACAAGTGGGAAAATAGACGGCTGTGTGTACTTGCTCGGTCGAGTATGCCGTATGTAGTGGGTGTACTCCTTGCATTGTTTTTCACAGTGTGTTGCCTCAGGCATTATTTTCAAGTGCCTGGATGGGTGTTTTTCAAGCCTGCTAGACATGAAATACATTGCAGTACAGTTATAAAATACTACACATAACAATACATTGGTTATAACAATGCGTCGACTTAAGAGTCAACTTTTGCATTAGGGCTATGAGAAAAAAACCATATATAATGATAGGTTATTCACCGCATATCAGAATAACAATCAAAATTTTGATTTGTGGGTGGCGTTTTCCATGCAGAATAATTGTGAAATTTGCGTTTGTAAGACGGGGCGAAAAGTTTGCCTAGTGAGTTCGTATCTGCCGCCACTACCGCGCAGTGCGCCGCCCCATCCGAGAGCGTCACAAGTTGGTGCAGCGTGACACAAGATGGCGCCAGCTGCTTCGTGTCCACGTCGCCGGCTATCGTGCGAGCGTGCAGAGAAGAGGTGAGGAGGAAAAAAATAAAATGCGAGAAGCGAACAGTGCCTGCGCTCCCTTTTTCTCTCAGTGAGCGTGGAAATGCGCCGCGGAAGTAGTGGAAGAAGCGGTAGGTGCGCTTAGAGGGTGCAATAGGCACAAAGCTGTGTTGCTTAAGATGAAGCTGCAAATTCTGATAGACTCATGAAGTATAGGCTCACGCAGTCGATATCGGCGATTCTGAAAACCGGGAGCACCACGATCATGAAGGCTAGAACAATCGGCCATGCTAATCAACGTAAAAAGCAGGCTTTGTGCGCCAGGGCAAAACAAAAACAACCAGTGGGTGGAACTGACACGGTGGAAGCATGTCACTACCGACGATAAAATAGGTGGTGTTGCCTCGTTCTGCGACGGAGGCGATGACAGCAAAGCAGTGATGTATGAGATGGACATGCTCCATCTTTGACGCTGTGGGGGAGCACACGTCGCCACCTTCCCGCGGGCGCCTCGCCGGCGCTGCGCACGCTGCTCTACAAAGAGCATGGTGCCTGGGTTTCAAACCAAGTGAGGTGCATAACTATATGGGCATAAAAATACAGTAGTTCTAGCATTGTATCTGCAGACTGCCTCATTGATAGCAGCCTCTAGTGCAGTCAGTGAGGCGTTGTTTTCTTTTGGTAGAATCAACCATGCATTACTGAATGAAGGCTCTCAGCAGCCTTCTGAATCATCTTCCATTGACATTGGCTATGGGGTTAGGAGAGCCACTGATAGATAGGCAGCAATGCAGCTGCTAGGTGCTTTCCAGCCTGTACTTTTGTATCATGCCTCACTTCTGCTGCCAGGTGTCTGTGCCAGCCCAAGTGGCCTAGTGAACAGAGCTCATGATGAGGTAATTAAAGGGGTGGTATGATAGGTATTGTTACGAGATATCGTGGCATTACGACAATAGAGTCGGCGCGCGATGTGCCAAGTCGCGGGTTCGAGGTGCCGATGTGCGAAATGCCTCGTCGCGGGTCCGCGGAATAGACGCTCGACGAGCTTAGTCGCGCAGTCCGAGGTGCCGATGCGCGAAATGCCTGGTCGCGGGTCCAAACGCTCGGTAAGCTCAATCGCGCATGTCCGAGGTGCCGACGCGCGAAATGCCTAGCCGCGGGTCCGAGGAATAGACGCTCGAGGTGTCGACACTCCATGAGCAATGTGCCGACACGCGAAATGCCTAGCCGCGGGCTCGAGGAGTCGACGCTCGAGGTGCCGACGCGCGAAGTGCCTAGCCGCGGGTCCGAGGAGTCGACACTCGATGAGCGATGTGCCGACGCGCGAAATGCGTAGCCGCGAGCTCGAGGAGTCGACGCTCGATTTGCTTAGTCGCGCAGTCGGAGGCGCCAATGCACGAAATGCTTAGGCAAGGATCCGAGAAGTCCGCGCGCGATATGCTTCATCGCCGAGTCGGAGACGCCTACGCGCGAAAGGCTTAGCCGCGTGTCCGAGCATTCCGTGCCCGAAGCTTGGTCGCGAAGTCCGCGTCACCGATACTCGGAATGCTTAGCCGCGGGTCTGAGACATCCACAAAAAGCGGAATCGGTCACGCTACTGCGATGTCCGCGTGGCGCCCGCTTTAACACTCGTCGAGATTACGGAAACTGTCCGGAGCTCGCGAGGAGACCGCAAAAAGCGGAGCAGACGACGCCATCACGGAGCGAGCACCGGACCAATGGCGAACCGCGCTGGAGTCACGTGGCGGGCGCGGCCAATCGGTGGCTCCGGCACGACCTTCAATCATTTGCTTTTTGTGTGCTTGTTTCTGTATGGAGGAGATAGCTGAAGCGGCAGATTTGAAGACGGAGAAATGCGCTTTCCAACGAGACCAAGATGGCGGCGCTCGGCTGCGCCGTTCCGGAGATATCGTGGCTTGAAAAACGCCGTTTTTTCGCGATTTCCGTGCAATTTTTCAGCACCTTGGCTGATACAACATTTTTTTTAGAGCACTTCTACTTGGTTTTCAGTGATGATATTTCGGAATCAGATAGAATAAGAGTTACAGAAACTGAAAATGTGATTTTCAAAAAATCGATTTTTTAGCCATTTTTCGCGATGCGAAAGCCGCGTCCCCCCTTAAGATGAAGCTGCAAATTCTGATAGACTCATGAAGTATAGGCTCACGCAGTCGATATCGGCGATTCTGAAAACCGGGAGCACCACGATCATGAAGGCTAGAACAATCGGCCATGCTAATCAACGTAAAAAGCAGGCTTTGTGCGCCAGGAGTGGAACTGACACGGTGGAAGCATGTCACTACCGACGATAAAATAGGTGGTGTTGCCTCGTTCTGCGACGGAGGCGATGACAGCAAAGGCAGTGAGTGGAACAACCAGTGAGTGGAACTGACACGGTGGAAGCATGTCACTACCGACGATAAAATAGGTGGTGTTGCCTCGTTCTGCGACGGAGGCGATGACAGCAAAGGCAGTGATGATGAGATTGACAATGCTCCATCTTTGACGCTGTGGGGAGCACACGTCGCCACCTTCTCCCGCGGGTGCTCGCCGTCGCTTGCGCACGTAGCGCACGCGGCGGGAGCCAAGTGGACATCTTCTCCCGCATGTGCACGCAGCGGGAGCCGGGCGGCCACGGGAGAGATGCACTTTGCCCTCTCCCAGTTCTCGCTTGCCTCTTGCGACGCGCGTACCCGCGCAGGAAGAGGGAAAGCATCCGACGGCCGAGGAGGACATTGCCCTCGCGAAAAGGTAAAAAGGTATAAAAGAGCGTGACCGAGAGACCCCCGGGCCTCTCTGACCTTGCTACACCTGACCTGCTCCTACGTATATACCCGCTGCAACCCGTGAGTGACCTCGCTTGCGTGACTATCACATGCAACGAGGCAAGCCTATTTATTACTTATTATACAGAGCGGACTTCCCTCTGCAAGTGTGTTTTATTGCCCGCAGCAATAAACGTTGAGTTGACTTGCTTGTTGCCTTATTCGCCCGAACCCTACGTAGCTGCGATTGCACACACTACGAGTTGGGGAAGACCCCCACAACGCCGACTCCGATGTTCACCTAAAGTGCACTGTCGTCGATCGAGTCGCTCATTGATTCAATGCATGCAAAATTGTAGCAGCCAGTGTTCGCGCAGCAGCTGCACGTGATGCACACTGCAGTTGTGAACGTTAAACTTCCGTGAAAGCAAGTGCAGATTTCTGACTATTGGCGCAACTAACGACTGACACGTTGTTTAGAGGTATAAACATTTTATTTTTCACAGCCTACTTTCTACAACGTAGATTTTTTATTGCAAGTGGCAAATTTGGTTACGGAGCTACAAAGGTATGTTTAACAGCTTTTTTTTTTTTTCACAGCAGTTGATGCACTGTAGTTGATGTTCTCATACATAATGTTCCTGTAGTGAGTTGTCGTATGGAGTCCATGATCTGTCAACTTGAAAAAACTCACTAAAGAATTGAAAATTCTTAATATATTCTGCAGCTGTATGCTTTTTATGATTCTGATTATGCAAGAAATAAGGTGAAAGTTCTCAGTAAACAGAATTCATTGAAAGGGTTAAAATAGGCCTTCTCCAGATAATTCAAACAGGTCTGGCCAACACGCACGCATGCACCTGGCTCTAGTGAGCCCTCTAATCGCAGGGTGTCTTGGCAAAGGTTAGGGTGCATGCCATATTGCAGAAAATGCCTATTTTGAGACTGCCATAGGATGATTTTCAAGCGAAAATGCCAGCTCACAATAAGTGATTACAGAATATATTACACGATTAAAATGTGCACCTTTCTACTTCTCAATAAAATCAGTCCGAAAATTACCTGCACCAATTACCACATTCGTGGTGTTATTATGGTCTATCATCAGTCAGATCTAGCATAGCTGGCGTCCTCCGCATCGCAAAATGGCGACAGACGCGTCGCTTTCAATATTCGATGAAAGATCATTGAAAATATAAGCTAATTTATGTGCTAAGCTAGTGGCGACAATTTTTTTTTGTAAGGGGGGGGGGGGGGGGTGCGTCGTTGAGTGAATATAAGAATTTGCAAATACTAGCTTCAAATATTGAATGATATGCAAATGCATCTATTAGCCAGTTTGGTTATTTTAACATGTTGAAACATCGCAATTACCTTTTCAATAAAATTTGACTAGTAAGCGGTTACACTAAAAAAAGTATTTGGCTCTTGTTAACTTGGAAAATTGAGTATTTCCCACTAGCCATCTGTTCTCGCCAACCTGTACCTTATTATACATCAAGTGCCTATAAACTTAAGAGGCGTCTGACCCTATACCAGCCATCACTCATCACATTTGCTGTCAAGCAATAAAGCTCAGATTGGGGATGGTGCTGCAAAAGAGTGCACCCTTACTGTTAGCAAATCCAAGCCCCTTGCTATTGAGAAGCTGGCTTTCCAGCAAAGCTTGGACGTCCAGTAGCTAAGCGTGCTTTACAGGCAACATTCCGCCAGCGGCACAAATAGGCGCAACAATTAGTACAAAATCAGACATATTCTAAGATAGAAGCAAATGCTATGAACTGTGCTTGCTCCCACATAGCCAGCAATATATTACATTTGTTTTGAATATTCGCATACAACCAAATATTTGAAAATTAGAAATTTATTCGAAATTTTCGAATATCCACGCACCCCTAGTTTTGGTGTTCTGGAGAACTGCGTGCGTCGCAGACGAGCTAGCCAGGTGGTTAGTATAAGCATGGGCAACCATCCTGTCTGCGATTCTTGAGGAATGGTAGGAGAAATGCGGAATATCAACTCGCAATAGACCTTTTGGAGGCAATTTTCTAGGCTGATAACAACGGACATTAGGTGCAAATAAATTGAGTCTGTGAAGGTGAAGTCCACTGATGTAAAAATATTCTTCTCCACCTTTAGTGAAGTAGATAATTTTCTGTATATCCGCACTGCGGCTTGCAAAACAAAGGTTGATCAATTCCTTTCTACAGAGACATTTTCCCACCTCATAAAATCTTCACTGAAAATAAAAAATAGTCAGGACTCCTGTTTTTATCCGAACACACCCTGCACAAAGTTACCCCACTACCTTTTCGTCTGCTGCAGCTGTTTAATTCCAGCTCTTGCTACTAAAGACGTGCTCCCGGTTTCAGATTATTACATCACAAGTGTTGCACTTTCTAACATGGCAGGCCTGACGTTAACAAACGTTCACAAAGCAAGTAAAACATTCCCAAAGTGTTGCAGACTATCAGTTGATCCAAACAGATGATGTCACAAGATGTCGAACTGCTAGCCATATTATCATATTTGATGCCTGCCAAGTAATTTATACCACCAAGTTCTTTCTTTCCACCTACAAAATTGCCTAAAAACTTGTTTTCTTCACACACACCTCCCATCTTTCTGCCTGATCTCTACGCCATCAGTTTCAAGTGACATCAGTCATTATGAATTGGCTATTGACCCTTTTCGCAGCGATCCCATGGGCACCGCCATGTTTGATCATGTGGTGACGCGTCCATCGCTTGCCTCAACTGCCTCCTTGTTTCTAATGGAAGTGTATGACGCCGGCGCAGCTTAGAAAACCTCTGTTTTTGGAGATATCGTAGACGGTGACTAGGTGGACGACAGGAAGCTTTGATCACAGCTTCAGAGAACATGCAAAAGCGCTTTCGAAGCTGATTAAGCTATGTCCAAACGGCGCAAGCAGCGTATATGGTGCTTGTTCTAAAAGCAGGGCTAAATAGGTATTCCAAGCTCTCCGATTGTGAATTCAGTCAGGATTAGTGTGTTTTGCTCTTTGTTCTTTATTCGGCAAATATTTTGAAGCAATGGCTTGTCAGTTTCTGACTCAGAAGTTCCTCGGTGCGGCCACAATCAGATTATTTTCTGCCTAATCGCTCGTGGGTGTGCTCAGTTTCGATAGATTTGTTTTTGCTGCGCAGAAGGCTTGAAACGTAGCTGTTTGGTACATTGTATTTGCCATGCCTTGTACATTGTAATACCTTGTAGCAAATATATATTACAGCTAGTAACTTGCTTACTCTTGTGGACCGTCACGAAACATTCAGATTCGACCATTCATGCGCCATAGGTATAGTCCGTCATTTATTGTGCGTATACAGTGCGCATATATTAAAGTGTGCGCCCATTCACTTATTCTTGATAGGTTGGCGATAGAGTGGGTGTAAGTTTTCCTGCCATTCGGGACAAACGTGCGCGAAGCTTACTGTGACAGGAAGAGGCGCTACTCCCTTTGTCATTGTTTAACGAGTGGTACTCACTCTTGCCGACGTTCTGGGGATGAAGCCCTTTCTTTGAAGGTTAGCGATACAAGGCTGGCGGATGAGCAAATGTCTGTATCCTTGAGGAAAGCCGTACATCACGAAGTGCCGGTATGTACAGTTGCAGCAGCGGTTCGCGAACTTGGCCACACAGATTCATTCTATTCCTTAACATGCCAGTCACTATTTTTGCAGTCAACTACTGCACACCTCTTCAATCCACATTATTCAATCTAGCATGATTGGAGCACAGTGTGTTAGCGAAAACTCAGTTGCATTTCCGACAGCTGATCGCACAGAAGCAAGGTAGAAGCGGTAATGGTTTCGTATTCGTGCGCGGTCGCTGAGGAGAGGTATGGCGCACCGCCGTGAGCGCCATCTCGTTTCTCTAAAACAAACTGCTCCGCGAAAAGGGTCAATAAACAAATCTCTAAAGTGTGCTGCCTCGGGAAAGTCTGAACAACTGCATTGACATGAACTCACCATCATCCTCAGTTTCTGACTTGCCATGCCTTGTCGTGGGTGACTGGAACAGCTTGGTGCCTGCTCCAGAGAAAAGGGACTGCCCACTTTTGGGAGATGGACCTTGGAATCCGAAACCTTTGCCTGGCTGTTGTTTAGCCAGATCAGCAAAAGACAGTTGTGGAGCTGTACTAAATAGCCCACCACCACTGCCTTCATCTTCCAGGCTGCCTGTGGTGCTGTCAGCTGCAGCCAGGTGCGGTGCATCCTTTGTTGATGCAGATTTCGCAAGGCCGGCAGGTCTTGACGATGCTGCCAGTGCTTCTGCAAGAGAAAGTGAAACAGTGAGAGCCACAGTGTGCTGATCAAATAATCCTCACCCTAACCTCGGTAAAAGGAAAACTTAAAAATGGAACAGCCTAAGGGCTGGAAAAGCAAGCTCATTAGGGCTTGCATTCACAATACTTCTCTTACACCAACCAGAGCGTTTCACAATTAGAAATCATAATGAATATTGTCTCATCATGGTGACTACTGCTGCCATGAGTGGCCAGCTGTCAGCCCCACCTAATGAAGAAACTCTTTCATAAAAGTTTTGTGAATATAGGTCAGGTATTTGCAGTCATTCTGTAACTCTAATGGTCCACCGGTTATCCATCCTACGCATCTACATGGCCTGCCCTAGAGAAGCGAAGTGCAGTCGAGGACGGCACAAAACTAGGTGGGGTGATGAAGTTAGGAAATTTGCAGGTGCAAGTTGGAATCAGCTAGCGCAAGACAGGGGTAATTGGAGATCACAGGGAGAGGCCTTCGTCCTGCAGTGGACATAAATGTAGGCTGATGATGATGATGATGATTTGCAGTCGGTGACAAGTTACTAATTCCGTAGCAAATGCACCTCAAGAAAACATGAATACATGCCAAGCTGATCATTGCAACTTATTTGGCCTTAGTAGTATGTGTGTATGGAGAGTTCTCAGACATAGGCCAATCATCATTACTCATTTGGAAGCTTTCAGCATTTCCATAAGCACATTTTTGTTCCCTGGTCACTTTGTTGCCTTGTTTCCCTTCCCCCTCTGCTGACAAACATCTGCCGAGTGACAAACATACCAACTCCAAACATGAAGCTTGCCACTGCTTGCCACTGGTGTGTCTGCACAGGTCTGTGTAGCCTATCTATCGCTAAGCACTCACGCTGCAGCACCAGTGGCATATCACGGCATGCGTCTCTTTGCTGAATTTATTTACTTCAACAGTGCTTCACATTTCATAATCGCACTTTTTGTTCTAATGAGCAAACAGCTAATTACAGTAGGAGAATTACTTACTTTTTTTGCTCTCCCAGTCATCACAGCCTCGACATCCAGGACACGGCGTCTTTGTCTCATAAAGGAAGAAGTTGTCAGGCAGCTTCAGTTCCCTAGCACGTGCAACCTTGTCGGGACTAGCCTTGGCCTCGAATACAATTTGTACATCTGCACCAAACAGGCAATGAGCAATCACCACTGAAAGAAGGTAACAGCGTATTTCATGCATGAAATGGTGGCGAATTTTTGAAGAAGAAAATGCACAATACATGTGTTCAATATTGTGCACAGGCAGCGGTTGTGCTCATGCAGAGCCACGCTCCATAAAAGACGGGACTTATGGTTGACTCACCGTCATCCTCTTCGCTGTCCTTGGCTGTCGAAGAGTTGCCGAACAGCGAGCGCACCACTGTTTGTTTAGAGGCGCCAAAACGAGGTCCTAGTGAAAAACCACCAGGAGGTGTCATAGAAGAACTAAGACTCCCTCCTGTGTCACCATCTAGCCGAAATGAGAAGGTGGAGGCATCCACTGGGGTTGTCGATGCCTTTGTCAATGGTTGGGTTGTCTGTCAACAGAAGAAAGCATGGCGTAAGTTACTTATGGGCTTATAATGTCGTGCTGCTACTGCAGATGGCAGAGTCTGCCAAGCTGCGAGGATGTAACGTGACTGACATCTGTGTACTACACTTGAAGAAATACACCTCTTTACAGTGCAGCTAGAAGAGGTGTCCTCACATCTACAGCTCTGAGAGGATTGTGGCTTCCTCGAAATTGAAAACAAGTTTATTGACCTCAGAAAAAAAAAAAAAAAAAAAAAAACGCAAGCAGGTGCAGTAGTGTCGTCTGCTAACCAAGCAGAAACTGCACACCAACAGCAATTCTACCGCACAGCTCCTCAATTTCCGTTACACCGAGGATATAACACGACATGTGTACAGTATACCCTCTCTCTCACCAGCACTAAACAGTGAGGCAGAAGCGGCAGGTCCCATCAGCCAATTTGAAATAAGAACAAGCTGCTTTTTGCAAGAAAAGGAGAAGAGTTCAATAGCATTGTCACCAGCATTCTATGCAATAAGTGTCACACATAATGACAATGAAATGGTCGATTTGGTCAGAATTTTCATATTTTTATCTAATTGTTTTTTGTAATCCCCAGACCTTCCTTTATCACATGGTGAGATAATACTAAGAAATAGGCAGTAGAAGCTGAGATAACTGCTCTTAGTACAGGGCTGGGACTGCCCAAAGTCAATTTTAAGCAATTTTTGTAGCAAGTAAAATTGCATTTTGGAGCTGCTTGGAGCAGACTAAATTTTATTTTGGAGCAATTTAGGGCAGATAAAGTTTAATTTTGAAGCAGTTTGGGGCAGCCCAATCTGAATTTTGGTGGAATAATGGAATACCCGGAATATGGCAGCGCACTTCGCGAAACCACGACAAAACAAAGAATAAACCAGCACGAGCACTGTGCTGCAACTGTCTTAAACAACGTCTTAAGCTGAACTTTGAAGCACATTACCCTGATACTGAAACCGTCTAGTGCATGCAAATTTTGCTAATAGTGCCTGTAGATTTTTATGTAGTGGCAGTAATAAAAAACATGTATTCTGCGCCAGTGAGTCTGAAATTTTGAAAAGTAGCCCAAGACATTCTTTATAAGTACATTTTTCTTTAATGACTCGACAGTGTAGGTGAAGTGCCTGGAAATCAGTGTTGTACAGAACGGCGTTCCTAGAACTAGTTCCTTTTGGGAGAAACGGAGGAATGCCACCGTTCCGTTAAGGGTCAGTGGAACTGTAACAGTAACTCGTTAGGTTTATGAAGGAATGGCAGAGGGAATGGCGTTCCTTTTGTAAACATTCCACGGCACTGAACAGACGCATGCAAGGCAGATGGGCGTTAGGTTTATGAAGGAATGGCAGAGGGAATGGCGTTCCTTTTGTAAACATTCCACGGCACTGAACAGACGCATGCAAGGCAGATGGGCGACCGCGTGAGGCGCAGGAAACTACCACTTGCCTGTCACGTGACTATGGTGCATTTTTTTTCGCGAGTTCTCCGTTATATTGCTGATTTCAAACAAGAGACTGTACTAAGTTACGAATATGTATTCTGGATATTTTTACCCGCTCATAGAGCAATATTGAATCAGCATTCATTAAATGCCTTTGTATTTCCCTTTCCATGCGGTTTCTTGTGCAACAAATTTAATTATATTGGTGCATGCGAGTAACTTTCTATTTGCACATCTGAAGCACAGTATCCAGACTGTGCAATGGAAGAGCGAAATAAAAAGTGCCATATGTGTTGCACTTGTAATAGACGAGCACCAAAGTTGCAGTTAGACATGTCTGGAGCGTTTTAGAAAGTAGAATTTTAGAACTTTGTCTAGGAGCATTTTCTTTCAATTCTTTTTATCTCCAAAAAATCTGCTGCCAGCGATGTTCAAATTCGTACAATATACGTAGTTCATGAGAGTTTTAAATTGCTCTTTATTTTGCTCCAGGATTATCCGATACTATATATCAATTTAATAAAAATTAGAGGCAGCTTCACACTAAGTGGTGCGAAGACTGGGCTGCTGGCCATTCCCAAGCTGGTGGCCCTTCCCTAGCTTTAACATTGCTTTCCTTTGCTTAACTTGGTTAGGCCTGGCTGGTTCTTGGCCAAACTTAGCCGACCCAGAGTACGATATACGGGGTCGCCGCGTAGCATTCGATAATCCGGCGTTAATCGGCGTGCCCCGGCCTCATCACCCAGAATGGACCGCATACGTGTCTGGTCGAGGAAGATGGGCTGATGAATACTGGTGGCGGCACGTGCAGCGTGTTCGCAGTTTCATATCATCTTGAAACTCCTAATTTCGCATAAAATGCACATGTGTCTAGGCGGCGCACATGGACTATAAGAGGGGTCGGTTTTTGTGCCTTCCATTATCATAGCTATCCACCAGCCTATCTTGCTCGACGAGACACAGATGCGGTCCATTCTGGGTGACGAGGCCGGCGCGAAATGCAGCACGTCGTATCTAGATGCCGGCTGCAGCCAGGGCACACCGACAAACGTCGAATACGTCGGCCGCACCTCACGTTGCGGCGAGGGCAACCTGTGAGAGGGTGGTAACCTCGCTGAGCGATGAAGTCACGTGCGTCGCCTAGCAATGCCTCGCACTGCTGTTAAAAAATAAAATGGAACGTCAATGTAACGACACGTTCCAATGTTCGAAGTGTAACTGGAACGTGTCCCTTCCCCATTAAAGGAACTTGTAACGGGAACTCGTTTCAAAATTGAGAAGGAACGAAGAACGAGCTTTCGTTCCTGTTTTAGAGGAACGTGTGCAACACTGCTGGAAAAGCGGTTGAATAACAGACTGTACGGTGAAGCAAGAGTTATGAAATACTGTGGTTTATTGAAAGCCATTTCTACATACCGTATTTACTCGATTCTAATGCGCCCTCGATTGTAACGCGCGACCGTTTTCCATGACCAAAAAACATTCCTTTACAGTACCGCGCACCTCATGCTTTCATACAGAAATACGACTCTCTCATTTGGAAAAACAGATTTACTTCCGATGCACTAAAGTTACAATTAATAAAAACAGTCGCAGTTTCGCCCGAAAGGCGAAGCATCGATTGCGATAGCAAATTAGTAGTCAGCTATATGAAGGATTGCAATTTTATAGGCCGTATGAACTTGAAAAAATTCGCATACTACGGCGTCACGCGTGCAATGCCCACATCTCGCTCATTGGCCGCGGAAACTCGCTGTCAAAACGCTGCAGTGACGAAGCGCGGCGAGCGAACTATAAGCAGCGAAAACACAACGCGGCGGACTCTTCTCGTCGCAGATCGCTTTCACAATAGGGCCAAGGCAATCTTATCAACGAAGTGAATCGTCGCAGAATACGTGATGCTTCAATCCACAGAAAACCTTCTGCATTGCAGGCGAAAATCCTCTCCTCCTGTTTGCGCCCGTCCCGCACGCAAGCTTCGGATTCTCCGAACACCCGTGACGCGGCCCAATTTCCGTCCGTCTCCGCGCACATGATCACTTTCCTTTTAAATGCGGCATCATGATTCATGATGAACTCGGCACTTTATGTTCATAGAGCAAACGCAGAAAACGGGAAGACAGACGGTAGACTAATGCCTAAGCACACGTACTGCAGCACATGGAGGAAGCTACAGCAGCAAGGCTCGAAGTGCGTACGTGGTGGCCATTTTTAAATGTCGAAGGCTATGTGGTAATGCAGATTTAGGGTCGTACTCAATTCTAATGGGCACGTAATTTTGGGACCTGTTTTATTAGAAAAAAGTGCGCGTTAGATTTGAGTAAATACGGTAATAGACAAGGGGGATTCCAAAGCACCTAATGCTTAACTTTCTGGTATTACGTAAAACTATTCCAATCTGTTTTTATTGCGACAGCAATTATATGGACACTGCTGGCACATTTCTGCCGTCGTGTCATTGTGATGTTCCGTATAAAGTCGGAGCGCAATAACATCGTAGCTGCGTGCCGGATGCTGTATGTGCGAGGGTGAGCCGACCATGGCAGCTAAATCTGGCGCACGCACGCAAAGAGGAAGCACGCCGCCGTCTGTCGCGCGCGAGGCTTCGGAGGGCATTCTATTCTACCTGCTGCTGCGTATGGCACGGCCGCACGGGCCCTGACTTGAAAGCGATCTGCGATGGGGACAGAGTGCGCAGAGTGCTCATAGCTTCGTGTGTGCTGCGTCTTCGCCACTTAGTTCGCGCTAAGGCGACAGGCAGCACGAAGGTAAATTCGCTCGTTGCTGCTCCCATGCTTCTTCACTCCAACGTTTTGAGAGCGAGCACACAGTGATCGAGCGAGATATGTTCATGTTCACCTGTGCGCGCGTGTCAACATGCTTGTTAATTTAGTTTGTAAGCGAATGTGTACACGTTTATACAGCCGATAAAACTTTCCTTACTTTGCATACCAGTCTACTAATTTGCTATCGCCATTGATTCCTCACCTTTAGGGCGAAACTGAGCCTTTTTATTCAAAATCCGCCATTAGCCCTTCCTGATAGGTCAAAATGGTTTAGGCCTCGCCCATATGGGCATAAAAACAGATTGGAATAGTACTACGTTATACCACCTCTAGGGACACAGACACCTGCCTGCTGAACCCACTGCAGCGCGCCTCCCTAATATCTAGCGCCCTCAGCCTACTTTTTCGTGGTTTTGCGTCTCAGCTAGGAGGCGCCGCGCTGCTCGGCCCATTAAACCATATTTTAGTACACTCTAGGTACAGCCGCCCTGGCTATTCCAACAGCCTTGACAGCAGCCGGGAGTGACCGCGAGCACGCTGCCACTTGGTAGAAGCGCCAGAAAGTCTACTGTCATCTCGTCAGTTTTGTAAGCGCGAAAATTACGAGCAACTGTGTGGGAGGCGCCGTCGTGCAGTGTGCAGAATGTGAATGGCCGCACTATTCTTCAGAGAACGAATCCGATCTCTGTTTGCGGGCCCACAGCTGGAGCACACAAGATGGCAATCGTAGTTATCTGCTTCGCAAACCATGCTGGTGTCTTCACTTGACATGCATAATTCAGATTTCTGAGAGCTCCCAGGTTAGCGATGCATCGTCGCTCGTTTAAGAACACATTTTGGACGAAGAATGCCTTCGTAATTCGTAAGCACAAACCCCCTATGGCGAGAAAAGTACTCCAACTAGCAGGAGAAGCGGAGGAGCACCCAAATGAAGATGTGGATTATGTGCCACGCTATCTTGCACCATGCGATTCCAGCAGTGAAGGCGAGAATTGCCCTGTGCCATCGGCACTCATAACACAGTCGATGGAAGACGCGCCAACGAAGGCTCTTGTGCTTTGGCGTACGGCGGCGCGAATTAGTAGCAAAGATCGCATTTTTGAAGGTGATGCGGGTCGAAGGTCACTGTCACCGGCAAAGATGGTGTACGCAGTTTCTGATGCATCATGCGACACGGACACACAGACTGTGTGCAAGCCCCAACTGTCGACGAGCTACATTGTGATAACCGAAAATTCCCTGGACGAATCGTCGCCCGAACGTCGCACCATTCAGATGCGCCTTGAGCTATGTTTCGGTTTCTGATGCATCGTGCGACACGGACACACAGACTGCGTGCAAGCCCCAACCGTCGACGAGCTACATTGTGATAACCGAAAATTTCCCGGACGAATCGTCGCCTGAACGCCGCACCATTCAGATGCGCCTCGAGCTGTGTTTCGTATCAGCGGTGAGCAAACAGCTCCCTCATGTTATCACTACAGTAGCTGACGAATTTTTAGTACTCCAAAAATTTGGACTTTATGGATATTCCGTACTTCATAAATGCACTGTCGGAATTCCCATAGAGCTAATGCATCTTCGTTACAAATTTTTGGACGAATTGAGGCCCCAAAGTTCGATTTTCCGGACTAACTCGCTCATTCGGGACCACACTAACCGATCTTGGAGGCCACCATGTCGTATTTTCCGCTCACTTGGCCAGGCTTGGCTTCCAGTGCCTCACTTATAGCCTCCAAGATTAAAAGGAGCATGCCATGAATAGAGAGAGCGCACCATCCGCCCTTGTCTCGGAGGCCATGTCTCCTTGGCTGACAATACGCTCCAGGGGACAGATTTTCGTCGCCTCTTCGTTGTTAGCTGCACTGCAAACCATGTCATCTACGTAGATGCACTGCTTCAATATGGCCACTGTTTCTGGATAGTTTTGCTTCAACGCTGCAAAATGATGTTGAAGTGTCGTTGCTAGAAGAAAAAAACTGAATGTGGTCCTAAATGAGACTCATGCCATCCTAAAGACTGTGAGCTTAGGAAGTGGCCCGACATTTTCTGGTTTTTCCACGAACCACAAAAATCGCCGTGCAATTCACTGCTTGTGCTGAATCCCAATCTGAAGAAATGCTTTTTCCACATCAGCAACGCATGCCACTTTGCGACGTCAAAAATTAAGCAACACACGGAGGAGGTCAGGATGTAGGTTAGGTCCTCCATCCAGATTTTCGTTAAGAGACTTAGCACCTGCCTGCACTGTATGATGACGAATCAAAAACGATGTGCAGCTTGGTCGTTGTACTGCTCTTACAGAGTAGAGGCTGATGAGGCATGTAATAAATGCACTGGCAGTCATTATGGGTACTGTCAAGTGCACTTTCGGCTACGTCCTCCGCCAATAATCGCTGTGGAGTTGCGAGGACAGGCGGGAGCACGGTGTAAGAAGATAGGTGTTCTGACGGTGCGCCCGCGCTGGGGCGAGAGAGCGGCCACTTCGTGTGACCGGAAGTGAGCGCCGCCGCTAGGGGCAGCATGTGTTCTGGAGGCCTTGGAGAAGCAGCACAACAGTGGATAATTTACGACCTCCGTCAGCATTTAAACACCCATACCCAAAGATATGCAATTTTTCGCTATATAGACGCCAAATCCTGAGCAGGTAGAAGGTTTCATGCCACTTACAGTCAAAATACCGTCATTTCGAACACGAGAGAGACGCGTCGTCTGCTCGAGCAGACGGCGCGCTGCGCTTACCGCTGCTCGCCGCGTCGGAGTCAATCGGAATGTCGGCAGAAATATAAAGGGACGTTCCTCCAACCAAGTAGAGTCGTTTTAAGCAGGCGAACGACATATATTCATCGAAATAAAGCACTTCTGCCGCGCGTGCCCACAAAAGCGCCAGCAAAGCGAGCGAAAATGTGGCCCCCAGAACAGGTGCTGCCCCTTGCTGCAGCGGCGTGCGTAGAGTCACACTAAGTGGCCGCGGCTCGCGCCGCCGTCGGATCAGCTTCCTTTTTTATTTTTTACACCGTGGGCGAGAGGGCGATTTTGGAAGCCACACGCCAACACTCGTGTGCAGCGCTTGTTGGCAGGAAGAGGGCGTGCCCGTGGGGAGAGGGTAGCACACTAGAGAGGGGCACGGAACGGGTAGCTTTTGTGTGAATAGGCTCGGAAAAACAGCCTGCGCGTATGAAGGGCTCGGAGGTCGTCGTTATCTCGCATCGCGGCGCATGGTTTACGCCAACCGTCCACTGTATCTTACCGGCAGGGCTCAAAGACATTCGTCGTACATGACTTTGTGCAACTAAAATACTAATGTATATTTTGATGGTAGTGCAGGATTCGTTCATTTTAAGCGGAGCCGTTATGTGTGGGCTTGATTGTATAATAGTGACAAGCTTAGCCATTGGCACAAAAAATTTGTGTATAATTGTAATCCACACAGATGCGGTAGCCTTGAGCATGCTCTGCAATGTATTTATGAAATGCAGCATCTCAAGTGCCGTAGACAGATTTGAAGATCAAATGCTTTTGCTTGTTCATAGTCACAAAGAGGCCTCCAAGAGCAATGATGAGGGATGCCTGGTCCATTGAAGATTGGATGAAATAAGATTTTTCCATTTGAAAAGAAATTGGCATTACTCTGTTACCATAAAAAAGCTGGTGAAGAACAAAAAGGACATAGCATTTATAATTTGCTGAAATACGAAAATCAGACTGCGTGTCACAATGGAGGGCATTGCATTGTTCATTTTTTTGGTAGTGAAAATTGGGTGCACGTTACAATCTAGTGTTGGAATCGAGTCACGACATCGCCGCAATCACCTGCCCATCCACATTTTTGAACTGTATAACTTCCATATTTAACCGCGAGCAAACATGTATTTAAACATCCTTTGCTTGTGTATTATTTACTTTATACTTGTTGCCCACCCCTTATGTAATACCCCCAACCCTGGAGGCCTTTAAGGTAATAAAGTGAAGTGAAGAAGTGAAGTAAATATTGTATGCAAGTGCAGTAACAAATGGGTGCGAGTACAGGAAACAAATGCTTACACAAGGTGGCACAGAGCCACTGGACTTGCTCTTTGCCTCCTCCACGGCAGCCAAGAACTCGTCAGCTACCTGTGAGCTTTTGAGGCGCAGCGCAAACTGGTACGGACACGCCACATCATCCGAAAAATCCGTTGCAGACCACGTGACAGTGCGATCATCTTTCTTGCAGAACTGATGCTCAGGCGTCAGAAGGTGATTCAGGCACACTTTCAGCACCTGCACATAAAAAGTGAAAAAAAAAAAAAAAGTCTAACGTACAGCCAACAAGAAACAAAGCCCCAATACTGGCAGCATTGCCATAACATTTAGCCTGATGTATAAGATGCGAGAATCCTCATGTCCCTTGGCGGCAAACAGTGTCTGGCGCAAGCACCAGCAGGTTTGTAGAGAAAGGGGAAACATTCCTCTAGTGGGTGGCGCACGGGAACCACAAGAACTGTCAGCACCGCTGGGCATAGCACACTTGATCCCTCCGACATTGCTTGAGCTTCGTTTGTTTCCTGGAATCGGCCAGTGCGGAAGGCTCCACCTCCACTCGTTCTCCCACATGTGGTTAATCAGCCACGCGACAGCTGAGGCAGTTGCTGCAGTCACCCATACCCCAGCTGGTAAGTTGGAAGCCCCTCTTTACCCAGCGTATTATTCTCTATAGCAGGCTGGCCTGCTCGTTCTGTTCGTTGCAAGCGTAATAAATGCTTTCCGAGTGTACACATGGTTGTCGTCCATTGTTTCCCCGAGCTTGTACCGTGCCATGGTGGATGCACAGGAATTCGCCAACCACAGTGCGCAGTGTGCCGAGGCATAAAGCCATTGGCACTCCTCTTATCCCTACAAAAGAAAAGCAGGTTCTGAAGGTGAGCAAGTTTCTACACGTTTGCCATTGCGTGTTGAAATTAAGCTTAAGGCCTTCTGGTCTTGACAGGTACCATGCTCAGTTTTAATTATTGCATGGCTTCAACTGTTTCAGTACCGTGCCCATTGGGCATCGTTAGCACTCTATCAACGGCTTGAATTGCTGCTTTCAAGACCTTTCGCGCTGGTCATGGGTATACTGCGCTATAGGACGTGAAGGATGAGAACTATATTTTAATTTTCTAAGCAGCTCGCTTTTTTTTCCACGAGGCAGTGATTTTTAAAAGCGCTCCAACGTTTCGCGATTCATCTGCCGTAACATACAACAAACACTTATTTTCCCCATGGTAGGGAGAGTTAAGAGAGCCAGCCCATCATCATATTGCACAATTTTGCTTTCTAGGTGTGCGGAGAACAAAAAAAAAAAAAAAAAAAGTATTGTGCAATACCTTTTGGTATTGTTGGCCATTCCCCTAAGCCAGGTGGTGTTGTAGTTAGGTACGCAAAGAAAGAACAAGTGTCATGTTTGTGCAAATTGGGCAGCTGAAGGTTGGAACGTAGCAAATGATTGTTTCGCTTATAATGGGCTCCTGAAGCCATAGCATTAGAGAGAGAGAGAAAAAAAAAAAAAAAAAAGAAACACACACACACATAATTGTACAAAAATGTATAAATGGCAGAAGAAACATTCCAGCATTAGCAATGACCAGAGCAAATTTCAAGGGAAAGAGCATGCAGAGTAAGCTTTGGGAAATTATGTAATAAACTAATAAATACCTTTACAAGGTCTTTAACATTTGTGACGTTGCACAATTTTACTGAGAGGAGAAATTATGAAGGTGACTTCCTATAGAGATAGATTTACTTCCAGCGAGTTTTGTTTAGCTGATGCAGACATGCTAAAAGAACTGTATTGGTGTTCACATTTATCTACTTTCCTTTGTCAGGTGTTTCACTTCAGTGTTAATCCAAGAGCTGAAAAAACCTGGGGACTGCAATGAGACCCACACCACTGCAGTTTGCTTGAGAAGACCTGCTTGAGGTGTTCAGGCGGAACCTTGAAGTCACAAGGTTCTTTTTAGCGCCAATTATATTTTCAGTGATGGAAGTGGTACTTGGTCTTTTGGAGCAGCTTTCGGTGCAGGAAATATTGCAGTTGGAGCAGAAAAATTTGCTGTTTGGAGCAAAAAAACGATGCTTTGGAGCATTAACTTACAGCTCTGGTGCAAAGAGGAAGCTCTGTATAAGTTAGTGCTTTCGGAAACATTGCATTCAATATGTACTACACTAAGACCCAAGTACTTTTCTTCAAGTTGCTGTTCCATTTTATTATTATATGCAAAATGAAGAAAAATTCAGATTTAACCCTAACGCAGTTAATTCAGCATCTGAATAAAGAGTTCATCCTCACCAAGCTGTCCTTGGCTTCATTATCCATTTCATCTGCTAAATTTTTGAACGTTTTATCTGTTAGAGCGTTTCATCCGCTAAACAAGTTGATACGTACAGCCCGCAATTCTTTAATAATATGCAGGGACTGTCCAAAGTCATTTTGGAGCAATTTTCGGAGCAAGTAAAATTGCGTTTCGGAGCAGTTTGGAGCAGACAAAATTTCATTTTGAAGCAGTTTGGAGTAGGCCATTCTAAATTTAGGTGGAATAATGGAATATGGCAGCGCACTTTGACACCACGACGAAACACAGAATAAACCAACACGAAGCACGTAGTAGAAGCGTGCTTTGTAGATATAGCGTGGGTTCCTGTAATGCCAAAAACAAAGATGGCACTACGATCGCACTATACATTCCCGCGCTGGCGCTCACAATAATAGTTGAAAATGCTCTCAAATTATGCGGTCCAATTGACGCGGTAACATATTTTTTTGGGTCACCATATGGCCCTGCAGACCCAGAGAGCCGCAATCAACCCTGGGCTGGTATAGCGTAAAGCTATTCTAATCAGTTTTTATTGCGATAGCAAGTATATGGACACTGAAGGCGCATTTCTGCAGTCGCCATCGGCGTCGCTGTGATGTTCCACAGAAAGTGCAAGGGCGATAACAACGCCGCTGCAGGCCGCATACTGTTTCTGCGAGTGAGAGCGTGCGAGGGTAAGGGGACAGAGTGCGAGTGCTGATAGCTTCATGTGCGCTTTGTTTTCTCTCTCCTCTTACTTAATACGTGTTGAAGCGAGAGGCAACTCGAAAGTCAATTCCCTCGATGCTGCTGCCACGCTTCCACACTCGAGCACTTTGACAGCGAGTTTCCGTGGTCATCGAGCGATATGCGTTCAGTTTGCTTGTGCATGCGTGACACCATGCTTGTTAATTTAGTTGGTAAGCAAACGCTCACAAGTTTACACAGTCGATAAAACTACCATTCTTACTTCGCACAGCTGTCTACAAATTTGCTATAGCAATCGATGCTTTGCCGTTCGGGCTTTGTTTTGCGCCTCAGGTAGAAAGCGCCGCGCCGCTTGGCCCACTCAAACGTATTCTATTACACTCTAAATACAGCCGCCCTGTCCGTTCCGACAACAACCGGGAGTGGCCACGTGTGCCCGGGCCACTTGCCAGAAGCGCCTAGATATCCGGGGTTATAAGTGCGAAAATTACAATAAGCTGTACGGCAGGCGCCGTTGCACAGTGTGCGGAATGTGAACGGCTGTGCTCTTTTTCAGAGAACGAATCCGCTTGCTGTTAGCGGCCAATGCCGGAGCACACACACCGAAACCGTTCTGGCACAGAGTGGCACAATTTCGGTCAATTTTCCGAGTTTGGCGCAGGAATTTGCGTTTGTATCAAAATGGCGCAATTGGCGCAGGAGTCCCACCCCTGAATATGGCACCGAGCACTCTACCCTCGCGCATTATTGCGCATTATTGCGCATATTATTGCGTAAGAATAACCTCGTGCACTTAAAGCTCATGCTAGTCACACAGCGTATGGTCTGCAAAGCTGCTGAACGTAAAGCGCTGATGCACCTATCTGGTCCGCGCTCACGAAACATTAAATCACTGGGTGGTTAGACTACATTGACACTATACATCCCTACAATTGAAATTACAAGCTGAGTGAGTGAGTTCGTAGCTGATTGGAAACACGATTAAGCGAGACAAATCCACGTGGAACAGAACTAAGACACTATTTTTTTTATATCTTCTCGCAAGCACAGACATAATAATGTCAGTGTTGCGTGGATTTTAATTGAATTCTGGGGCTTTCTTGCACTTATTGCACATGGGCGTTCTTGCACTTATTCCACTCCCTCGGCCTTAGCCGTGCAACACGAAAGCCACTACGCCACCATGGCGGGTGTTGTGCGGCCATCCATTTGCCTACTTCCTTGTCTCGTTCTCAATTTTTTTTTCTACATGTTCAGGCTGCCAGTCATAATAAAATGCCTTTACGCACTTGTAGACATACCGCTAATTGACTGCAAAAAAGGAGCGTCAAACAGCTGTGCCCTCACAATTGTGTGTCACGATAACTGGATAAAATGATTACTGCGATAGCAATTATATGGACACTAAGTAAATTTACGCCGCCGGAGTCAGCATCACCCTGAAGTTCCGCATAATGTCCAAGTGAGATAAGATCGCGGCAGCACGCTGTATTTGCGAGAGAAAATGTGAGAAGGTGAGTCGAGAAGGATGCCTGCTTAATGCACAGCGTATTCTTGTGTGTGAAAATATTCCCAATTATTCAGGTATTTGGAGGAGGTGCGTGTCGGCACAGGCCTAGTGCAATACCTGCGATAAACGACAATTTGGGGCAGCCTGTAGCAAGATTTCCTTTACGGCACAGTTTGGCGCAATTGGAGCAGCACTTCTCTTACTGTATTTAACGTAGAAGTGTAGATGGCCCGCCTGTGAAATCAGCGAGATTATGTTTGAAGCCGCGAGGAAAGCGAGTGCTGGAGAAGGAAGGCGCCTAGAGGTGGAGAAAAGACTCGTCGTATTCGCGCCCTTTCCATTTGTGTTTCGACACTGTGGTGCTTATGGTGCATGTTCGCGGTGTCCGTATGCTTGTGCGTGACCCACGTTCACGAAGTGAAACATCACTAACTTTTTTAAGGAGAGAACTACTACAAGGTAACTGACCGGCTCCCGGCGCATCAGCAGCCGAGTGCGTTGAGTGGTTGGATGATGGAGTAGCTTGATGTCACCAAGACCACGCTCCTTCCATTCGCCATCCATCCAGCGATATAACTTGGCCCGGTGGCTGTACAGAACTTCCTCTTCCTCCTCACCAGTGCGTACCTCCACCTGTGTGCCATTATCAAGCCATTTTAGCACAATCATGAAATCAATATGCGTCGTCAACACAACAACTACTACTTCGCCCTTTTTACACTAAGTGAGGTTGCAATACTATCATGCTTTCAGAGGCACAGCCATATCTCAGCCTGAAGGGTTTTTCGACAGCAAAGCATACTGGCATAAGCGCATACATGCCAAATTATGACAGAACCTTGTAGCTTCAACACTGTCGAACATTGGTATATTATGGATTTCTTGAATCAAGGTTTGTTGTATCGAACATTTCCCAAATTCAGGTCTTAGTTCTATCGAATATCATGTATTTTTCCCCCACAATTGACCGCATTAACCTTTTGTTCTTTGAACTTTAATTAATATGCAGCTGCAGATTACATGCAGCTGATTACATGGCTTTTGTGGTAAGCAGAACAGGAAATCGTAGCCCAGTATTATGTTAATCATTTGCATAGCCCCATTTTGCTGCAAATGTTGCTGGTGGGCGACAAAAGCACTGACTATCCAATTTTTGCCCAAATGTAGAACCAGGGATGGAAGTGGCCAAAGGTGCTTTGGAGCAGCTCTGGAGCATGAATTGCATATTTTGTAGCAGTAGATATGCGTTTTCGAGCAGCTTTGTAAAGCTCAACGGATAAAATATGAAATACAGGCAGATAAAGAACATATGTTCTCTTTTTGACTTTGTGCAACCCTATTAGGTTACAGAAAATCAGTTATGTGGAAGCCCACAAGGTGGAGGAAGGTTCACCAAAGGCAAAAACTCTTATCGACACGACTGAAGCATGAAGCTACCAAAGAAACCCAGAAGGGTTTCTCAGAACCACTACAGTAGAACCCCACTGTTACGTTCCCGGGTGCTGCATTTTCCTGGCTGTTATGTCGTTTTTGGCAGGTCCTGGCAAGAAAAGTAGCGAAAGTGCGACTTCTTTTCAAATGTAAGAATTAATATAAAATTGTGCCCCAGTTCCCCACTACTCTCATTTCTGAATTTTTTTGTTTCTCGGCTCCTACGGTTCTTTTTTACGGTCCCGTGAAAAACGTATCAGCGGGGTTCTACTGTATTAGGTAAGACAGTGGATGTACCCACCTGAATGTGACCAAGAAAAATATAACCGAGGCCTTTACGCAAACTGGAATCTATTCTCTAGATGTGTGGATGCCAAAGTGAGATCCACAAGTGCCTGACAAACTCAAAGATCATTCAGGCAATCACTTGTGCGCTTTTCTTTGTTGCAAAACTATGCACATTAACACAAACTTTAGCCTAGGGCCCTAATTCAGCAAAATATCAGGCTACAGCCCCAAGTTATGAAAATATAAACTCGCAAACATCACATTAAACATGGTATGCTTGGGAAGCTTTTACTCAAAATAAAAATTAATACCAGGCATATATTATCAGGAAATGAACGAGCGCAAGTGCTCTGCAATACTGCCTCATTAAGCAGTGTGCCGAAAACTACATGAAGCTCTTACCTTGGGAGGCAAGGGTACCAAAGGTGGGAAGAAGATCTCGGCCTCAGGAGATTCAATGGTGCCCGATTCGTCTTCCTCCGCATCTGCTGGTGTACCAGGGGACTTCGGCGTTTTGCCTGGGCTACGTGGCCGCACCCCACTGAAGCTGAACTCGTACTTCTGAGGGCTCCCAAATTTAAACTGCAAGCACAAAGCAAACAAATAAATAAGAACGCTTAAGTAAGAATGACTTTTAAACTTCCCTGTACATCCTCTTGTATGTACATCAGTCATCACTAATAGTCCAATAAACGCTCAGATGGGCGCAATGTTGTTGTACAAGTTGTAAAAATAACGATCTCCCCTATTTTACAGTGACACCTGTTACAGATACGGCCACTATTATTGAAGAGGACCAGTCTTTCCAGGTCCCTGTGACAGTGTGGTGTATGTCTCGGTGCACAAACGCTACTACAGGCCCACTGAAGATGGCTCAAGATAGAGCACCGAAATCTGTTTAACAGCAGGAAATGCATGTTTATCCGTGTAGTGGCGTGATGCATCATGTGATGCGAGGTAGTGAAATGTTTGGGGATTTCATTTACTCCACGACTCCATCAAAGAAGTGGTCTATTAGGCTGGCCTCAGCAGGGCAGGCACATCGTGCCATTGGCCATACTGGCAATAAGAACAACACAACAAGGTGTGATACTTTCTGAGAGTGCAACAAGGTGCTGTGAGCTGGGTGGCTGTTACAGTGTGGCTTTGGCAATGGTGAGCCCCTCTTGTCGAAGAGGAGCATACAAAAATCATGCAGTATGGAAAGCTGAGCAGTACTGGGCAGCTCTCACCAAGGGAGAATGCACAGTAGCAAAGTGCCGGCACCTCGACAACAAGCACAATTCTGAGGTGCTGCCAGTAGACTGAACGGCTCACGATGAGTCTGTGACAATTAATTGGCAGGCTTACCTCAAGAAAGTCTGCTATACGTGCCAGCTGATGAATGCAACTTATCTAGCCTCATGTAGTGTCAGTTTTCGGTTATGCTCACAGATGCTGCAAAAACTGAAGAATTTTTTTACGTCATGGCTCGGCAAAGGCATATTTGCACCAAATAACCTGTTAAACAAAACTCAACTTTGGTACTTCATTAACCCATTGGCTGCCAAAGCAACCGCACCGTTGGGTGAAAGAATGGGGTCCAAATTGCTGAAGCTGGCGATTCACCAGGTAGGAGGTATTGTTGGTTTATGAAGCCATTTGTAGATGTGGCAGCATACAATTTATGCTGGAAATGTTTAGAAACTTTGTAAATAGATGGCACTAGGTATTGAATTCAGGGTTTGATTTTGCTAGCTTTAGTTATTTGTAGAATGTTTCTGTGGCTGTTTTAACACTTACGTGCGCTAGATTCCGGTGAACCTTGGCAAACAATACGCATCATGGCAGAGCATAGTGTGCAGTGCAAAAAAATTGGTTGAAGTATGAAAAGCAAGTTGCCACTCTCCATATGTCTGAGCGCTTCAAGCTTCTTTACACAAAGATGAATTTGTGACCGGCAGTTACAGTTCTGAAATGAACAGTGCTAGTTAATATTGTAAATAAAACTTATCGGTTTAAATTTTAAAGTACTTAGTGCTGCAGAGTATTATATAACAAACACAACAGCCAAAGTTTGTCTAGAACGCATACAAGACAAATATATTGACTGAAGGGCCACACATCCTGCATAATATTTGGTAACCAATGAATTCAACCATTTTTCTATCAGCAGTGACAAGCAGCGAAAATTTTACTACAAAGTTAAGCAAACCTTGAAAATTTGCATTTAATTAGAAGTCAGGAGTGCTATGATGCCAACAACTTCCTCCTCCCCCGATTTTTGCATCAGCTAAGTACTGATTTTTACTCTGAACAGCAGTGATAAAAACAGAACTCACTTTGTTCATTTATACAGGCTTGACGGTCCTAAACATGGTCTAGAGCCGGCAATCTAGACATGACGTTTAAACAAAAATTGAAGCTGGTATTGAATGCCAAGCAAGTGCCAAGCATAGAGCTTATATAACCAAATCTAGAGCAAAAGCTGCCCATAGCACCCATGCATTGAAATTGGTAACCGCAAAGGAGCTGCCATATTGCTATTCTGTGCAGGTGCAGACGACGAGATATGATTCAGACTAGATGCGCAATCAATATGATTCCGAGCCGCCCTCAGTATGGTGGCACTGTCTAGGTCAGGCGCCTGCATACGCATCCTTTCATACACTGCATATTTTATAAAAAAATTCTATAATAGCCATCAGATCTTTCTAAAAAATATACGAACTTAACTTTACACAAGGTCCATACATACGTGCTACGCCTAAATGCTCGTTTTTACATCATATTTTGATTGTTTTTAGTATTACAAAAATGAGAAATAGCAACGTGGCAGCATCTTTGGAGCTGCCGCTTTTTTCACTCAGCTTCTTCTCTAGAGTAGAGCATAGTAATTCTATGGGGACAAGCATGCTATCTTGGAGTGCTAGGAACGCTGCTGGTTGAAGACGCCATTGTGTTCGGTGCTAAGTCACACAAAAGCGATTGCATCTTCAAAATTACTGACCAAGAATATCCTTCCGAAGTGCTTGCCTTCTGAGGAACATGTTTTCAAATGAGAGAAAATATTTGCTTCACTATATTGGATAATACACTGGATCTTGTACTTTTAGTTTTGTTATAGCTGTTGGTTAATGCATTAAAATAAAAAGTGGCCAACCAAAGTTTTAATTTACTTAATTAATAATACTGATACTGATAATTATATCTGTGTTCGAAATTACAACTCTGCACTGAAAACACAAGAGATTCTTTTTGTACAAACTGCCTTAATCCTACATAAGAACCAACTCAAATGAAGTTCTCTTGCGTAACCTCCACCTCCTCCAATTCAACATTAAGTATTTCACTCGACCTGCCTTTTCAAAAATCTGACCACCTTTTAAAAGCCCTGTAGGGCACCAATGCTTTACAAGATAACTTGCGCCTTTAGTCTAGAAAGAAATTACTATATTCTGACAGCCCCTCAACAGTCTAATGAAAGTTGCCTGTGTTAATAGAAGACTCACCAATGAAATAATCATGGTATAAACTTGTGCCTAAATTCAATTACCGTTGTTGGCGTAGAAGTAGCCGCTGGTGCACTGGTAGATGAAGCTGTATCCGGCTTAAAAGTTGCCGCCCCGAATGTGAAAGTAGATGGTGGTGCGACAGTGCCTGGGCGTGGGGAGCCAAACACAAATCCTGAAGGTTTAGGTGTCGTTGAAGCCACTTGGGAAGTGGACGGTGCTGATGTTAAGTTGGTAGTTGTTGGCTGCGGAACGGTACTGGCACCCGGAAATCCGAAGGTGAACTTGGCTGGTGCAACTCCCGCAGGTGCAGTGCCAACAGGAAACCCACCACCTCCAGACACTGGGGCAGCAAACTTTTCCAATGCCTTCAAAGGCGACGGCGCAGCCTGCAGTGTATACCACATTGCTCAGTGCTACAATCCCAATACTTGCTGCACACTACATCACATAGACCCAATGTGACATATTTAACGTAAGCCTATGGTCACCGAATGAAGGCAACAAATCTGACCACAAAGAACTTAACGATTATACCACTGGAGATGGTTATCAGCGCCTGACCTATAATTAAAAAGTACAAGAGTTAAACTCAAATATAGTACAACAAAAATATTTCTGCCCAACAAATGCCTGCGCCGTGGGAAGATGACGTGTAGCCTATGCATCCTTGCTCAACCACTACATTGCGCTAGAGAGTACTAGAACATGGAGAGCGTCCGGAATGGCTGCACTTTCAATGCATTGAAAGTGAAGCCAAACGACCGTAATGCCGCTTGGCGCGCTGCAATCGGTAGTACACACGCCGCCGTGGCTCAGAGGTAGAATGTCTGCTTCCGACGCAAAAGACAGGGGTTAGCATCTCAGCAGGAGACAATGTTTTCTCTTTTTTTTAATACTTCATACGTTGATTTTTTTATTCTTAACATTGCTGCTTAACACTTGCTTCCGTTGCTATACAATGCAACAAAAAGTCAAGCAGAAGATGAAGGAATATTAACAAAATAACAATTTTTTGCAGTGAATGATCATTTTTGCAGTGCCACCTCACGGGAATCAACAAAACTATTCCTATCAAAGCATGGCATCCGAGAACTGTACGCATACGAAGCCCCGCCGACGCCCACTTGACATGCTCCAACGTGCGCTTAAGGCTCATTCACACTAGGCCGACACAACACCGATTTTGGTCAGCTGACTGTTGGCGACAACAGTCTACATGACAGAAAACGCTGTGGCCAATGGTTTAAAGGAAGGATAACACTGCTGCCAACAGTAGTAATAGCAAGGGAAGCAAGTATTAAGCAGCAGTATAAAGAATAAATAATGAATGCATGAAGTATTAAAAAAAAAGAAAAACATTGTCTCTTGCTGAAATACGAACCCCGGTCTTTTACGTGGAAAGCAGACATTCAACCTCTGAGCCACGGCGGCGTGTGTGCTACCGATCGCAGCGCTCCAAGCGGCGTTACAGTCGTTTGGCTTCACTTTTGGAAGCTCGTTCCGGGCACTCTCCAATTCTAGGTCACTCTAATTGCGCCTTTAAATTCCAGGCTGAAAATCCAAACAAAGATGAAGAGAAACCGAGACTGTGAAGCAACTTGGGTTGCTTCACAGATCTGAGGCTAAAGAATTATGCAGATTCCATGCACTGTAGGAATCTAAGCGACATTGTCTTTGTGAGGAACCCTATTGTTTAGCAACCATTTGCAAATATAGAGCACACAACCAAGCAGGACACATTTTCGCCAAAAAATGCCTGGCTCAGCTAACACCTGTGGCGCTTGAATAGGGGATCCCAAGCATGACAATGGTGGCATGACAACACTGGAATGAAGATGGAAAACCCAAAACTGTACGACGATTCAGTCCGTGAAACGCGTGAAAATCATGATCGGATTATGAGGAATGCCGTAGAGGGGGGCTCCGAATTAATTTTGACCACCTGGGGTTCTTTAACGTGCACATAAATCTAAGTACACAAGCATTTTTACATTTAACCCCCATCGAATATGGTGGAATGATAACAGCATGCCGACCACATGATTACCACGGTGTGAAAACAACAATTTGACATTAGAATAATGACGATGACGACATCTTAATGACAATACAGTGAAAACGACGACAGCAAGATGACATAAAAATAAAGGAATGATCAAATTGGAATGAAGATGGTGGAATGTTTGTGTTATAAGTAACATCTACACTTGCGTGCACCACCAGCGGCCCCAGGCAGCCCCAGTTAGCATTATATTCGGCGCTGGTTTGCACAAGGTCCAGGGTCAGCCAATTGTGCAACACAGCAGCAGCTAACACCCACAAAGTGGGTTGAAGAGGCAAAGTAAGCTGCACTTTAAAGGATTTTTGAGCGAAGCAATAATGTTTCTGGAATGGCTGGTACTCCTGGCACAAACTAGAGAAGCTTCCAAATACTTTATCCTTCACTAGTAAATGCAACTGCCATCACCAAAGTGTTTACAACATTGCCCTAGACATTAGGTTTCAGCATGGAGAAGGTAATGCAAGAGCGTTTACTAACCTCAACAGCCTCTGAGCCAGGCTTTGGGGTCTCGCAGGCCACACACGATGTCCTGTCAGCTGGATTCGACACATAGCAGATGTCACAGTTCCAAGCGCCAGCCTTTGGCTTGAACTGACTCAACTGGGAGAGAGGCACAGTAGGTGCTGGCTCCAGTTGCTTATCGGCCTGCTGCTCCTCGGTTCTATCACTCTTCCCTTCCCCTGCAGCTTCTTTCAGAGGTGTAACAGGGTGGGCTTTGTCCCTGCAGTTCTCAAATACTTGCTTGAAGAGATCAGCTTGCTCCCTCGTCTTAAAGCGTGCTGCAAGGTTTTCATTGCAGATTTCTCCATCACTATAATCATTGGCAAACCAAGACCATGCGCGATCATTTGTTGACAGCGGGCCCAATTTCATCTCTGGCAAAATCCTGTGATTAGCACACAGCTTGAGCACTTGGTCCCTGCGCATCAACACACGGCATACTTGTGTCTCTGGGTGCCGAAGGATCTTCAATTGGCCAATTCCACGTTCCTTCCACTGCTTTGTTTCGGCATCAAATCGGAACAGTTTGGCTCTCTCACAGAACAGGACCTCTTCGTCCTCTTCCCCTGTTTTGACCTCCACAAGCTCCGGTAGGGAGACCACTGGTTCAAACTCGGCGCTGGGGACAAAATCCTCAGGTATTTCACCGGGGCTTCGCAGAGAGTCTGCTCGCTGCCTAGTTGCACTCGGAGTTGGAGGTAATGGCTTTGCCAGAGGAGATGACACCTGTGGTTGAGGTGGAAGAGACGATATTACTGGCGGTTGAGCTGGCAGGGAAGATGTCACCTGTGGTTGCTTGGCTGGTGTTGTGCTCAGCCTGCTAATTTCTGAACGCGCACCTGCTAAAAATGACTGAGTTGCATTAGCCGACTCTGGGGGCTCATCTTTTTTCACTGCGGCTGGTGGGCTCTTGAATGAAAAGCCTGCAAAAGGGCTGGGCTTTGGCGACTCCTTTGTTGTTGCTACTGCAGTAGCAGGCTTTGCTTCTTCCTTGGGAAGCTCTTTTACTTTTGGTGGGCCACAAAATGTAAATCCACCAAACACATTCTTTCCCGATGAAGCCATTCCATCAAAAGCTGAAGTGACAGGAGTGCTTGGCTTCTGCTCTGGTATAGAGACACCGAATGAGAACACAGGAGCTGGCTGTGAAGCTTGTAGGTTAAAAGGCTTCCCCAAAGAATTCCCAAAGGAGATAGAAGCAGCCAAATCAGGTTTTTCTGTTGGCTGTTGTGTTGCTACAGGCGCGTCTGCAGTCTTTGGTTTCTCGGTGCCCGGCTTTGGCGAGTCGCACGCTGCACATGCGAGTTTGTTGGCATCATTGCTCACATAGCATGTGTGACACGCCCAGGCCCCTGGTTTTGGATGAAACATCTTGCCGAAACCAGTTGCTGGCAGGTGAGGGAGGCTTGTGGGTGGAGATCCCGACGCCACGACAGACGAAGCTATAGGACTGGCAAATGACATAGCTGATGTCACCGTGCTACCTACAGCTGACCCAAACACGTGTGCCGCCGCTGTTGTCTTGGGGCCACCAAAGCTTGATGTGGATGAGGAAATTGTCACACCAGTGGTAGTTGCTGGAGTGGAGGCAACAAATGGAGAACTGAATGGCCCAGCAGGTACTACTGTTGTAGCTGTTGCAGATCCAAACACAGGAGGCGCCACTATTGACTTGGAGACACCGAAGCCTGGCGTCGATACTGGAAATGTAGCAGGCGTGCTAGCTGGAGATGCAGATACAGTTACTGGAGAACCAAATGATGCAGCAGGCATCCCTGTCGTAGCTGTTGAAGGTCCAAACTTGGAAGGTGCCGGTGTTGTTCTAGGGGAGCTAAGAGCTGACGGTGACATTGAAAAATTGGTAGCTGTGCTGGCTGCTGAAGCGGAGGCTGCTGGTGACGAAGACACTGCAGCCTGTCTGGACTTGTTGACTGCTTGCTCAAAAGCTTCTTTGAACTGTGCTGCTATTTCAGGCGTTTTGAAACGGATGCAGAACTTTTCTGGGTGTGGCTCACCATCTGCAAAATCTTGGGCATCCCAAATCCAAGCAGTGTCCTTTTTTGGCATTGGCGCTAGTGTCATTCCAGACTGAATGTAATGGTTGGCACATACTTTCAGCACCTGCAAATTAATTGACAAATTGCATTGACAAAACTATCTGAATTGGTTCAAGATGGCGGATATATAAATACACATAGTTTCTTACAATATTGCCTATAGACAAACCTGGTGCCACTGTCTATGCAAGTTTCATAATGAGTGCTGTGCCACCACGGGAATGCCGGAATATGGTTGTGCAGATATTGCCTTAAACAGTCATAGAGCTTTATCAGAATGAACTCATACAATGTCTTTACTGAATGTAATGGTTGACACACACTTTCAGCACCTGCAAATTAATTGACTAATTGCATTGACAAAACTATCTGAATTGGTTCAAGATGGCGGATATATAAATATGCATAGTTTCTTACAATATTGCCTATAGACAAACCTGGTGCCACTGTCTATGCAAGTTTCATAATGAGTGCTGTGCCACCACGGGAATGCCGGGATGTGGTTGTGCGGAACTTGCCTTAAACAGTCATAAAGCTTTATCAGAATGAAATCATACAATGTCTTTCTTTGCCTCTAACACGTTTTATTATTCTTTGCTCACACTACAAGCAAGTGAAAGAACCCAAAGCAATTGAAAATTATGCAGAGTGAGCGCAGACTGATGCAGACATTGTAGATTTTTCGGAACTTTTGCAGCCCACCAGTTCACGTTTATTGTAATTTCACATCCCGCCATGAGTTCTTGTGTTTTAACAAGGACGTTCCTTACATGCCATTTTAGCAAACAGTGAACAGCAAACCCAGGTACATTTTCACAATATCACAGCTCTTTGCAACAGATGCCTATCTAAAGCTACCACTTCCCAGCATTCCCATGCATACAACAGCATGAACCACACACTTTCTCTTTAGGTAATTCAAACTTATATCTAGTACTTGGCAGTGATTTTATTAATTATTTCATACCTCTATGGCACCCTAATGAAATATTACCGCATTTTCATACACAATAAGTTGCATTTTTTCTTCAAAATTTTCGTCAATGCATCTTATACAAGGGTGCAACTTAAATATGCGTAACACCATGCACACTGGCACATTTAACATGAGCGTTCTCTTTCTATCTCGGAGCTGCGCGCAGCTGCATTCTTTAAGAACTCAAATGTTGTGTTAGCAGGGGAGCGACCGTGGCAACAGATGTTAGCTCCGAGGCATCGCCGTGAATGCAACGCGGTGGTAGCCAGTTTGTATTCCCTGACCTGGGTGCCTCCATGATTGGAGGTCACGTGTACTAGGTTTGCTGTAATAGTTTGGCGTTTCATAAAAAAAAAAAGGTAAACGCACGAAACTGACGCAATCAATAAGAAAAGGGTGCCGCAATTTTTTATTGTACGTTGTTGCACCTGAGATTTATGCAGCATAGAAAACACTACTTCGTTATCACCATCATCAGTTGCTCGCCAGAGAAGTCGCAGTGTTTCTGGTCGCTGGCACTCAGTGCTTCAAGTGAAGTGCAATGAATGTTGGTTTCCTGCGCCTAAAAGAAGTGTTGGCTGAAGTTTTCGTTTGCAAGCATTTGCTGCTTATAAAAAATATTTTACGATTTAGTGCCCAGAAACGAGCAAGTACGGCACTCCAAGAGCAGTGTACAAGCGTGCATAATCGCATTTCATTATGCCAGCTGAGTTAAAATGTGCATCTTAACCACCGGTGCGCGACTCATAAATGTTCTTTTCCATAGAAACATACGATAAACGGGGAGTGCAACTTATACAAAGGTATGACTTACAGCCCGAAAAATACGGTACTTGTGACTACAATACAAATACACCACAAAGTGTTTCTATTGCACTTATGCTGCATTCTGGATGCATTAGTAACACTTTCCAAGATTATTGAAATGCTTGAGGCATTCTCTCGCATGAAGACCATGGTTTGTGCCACAGGTCTTAAAGCCACATGTTATCGATAAGACGTTTGCATGGCGTATAAAGCAGCAATACATTATTACTCTTGTGAACTAAACAAGAGTTGCTAAACCCTTGGAAGTATTTTTCCATAGGTTGCATGTACAGAAAATGCAGTTACATTCTGATTATGCTGCTGGCATGGCAAGTGCTCTTCGTTTCACTTATGTTTTTGTCCATAGACAAGGGCGTTGAAATGTAATAAATGCCAACTAAGAATGCCCACAAAATTGCACCACCTAACAAAAAGAAAAATGGGGTTCAAAGCAAGAAAGTGCATCGATGCATGGTAGTGCAGCACTACGCATGAATGCAAAGGTTTATATAAAAGCACATGAGTGCTGGCATGCATGCAAGGGAATAAAAAAAGCAAGCATTGAGTACCTAATGCCTCTAACAAAACGAAAATATTACAGCTTCATTATCTTGGCATTTGTCTACTAAAATAAAGAATGTTGCTCATTTGCACAAGACATTTTTCAGATTATGATGTATTATGAAATATTGAATGCACCAGTGCCACAAAAACTAGCAACTATGGCTGATAGAGACATCTCTCGCTCTGTATGCCTGTAGCGCTAGAAATAGCATTCAGAAAAATAGTGGCCATCACTGCATCCAAGGGCATACATGAGTATTCTGCAAGCAGGTTTTGTTAAATTAAAATAAGGGCCACTCAATCTCTGTCCGCATTTGAGGTGGCATCTCAAAAGACTGGTTAAGTGTGCCTGTTACTGCACGTTCTCCAACATAAAAAAATAACATAAAGTAGAACCTCGTTTATCTATTCTGGGAGAAAGAAAGAACTTACTAAACGTGAAAACATGCGACCTGAAGTTACAAAAAAATTTCGCTGACTTAACTGTAGTTGACATCTACATAATACAGAATGCGGCCACAGCAAAACATGACACTCAATTTGCGCCAGCTGCAGCAGGAAATAGATGTGCGTTTGGGTTATCGCATTTTAAATGTGTGCAGTAGCCTTCCAACACCCCGTAGTCGCACCACACCACATGCACTGTGAAACAAATAGGTGAAGGACGTTATCGAAATAGAGTTCACAGCGATAGTTGCGAATGTGACGTGTGATGACCCGCAAGGAGGATTTGCTGGTACTGAAAGAGGAAATTAAGCCTGTGCTGCAATTTCCTGTGACACAAGTGGGGATGTACTGCGGGGAAGCTGCTGTGGTGGGTGCCTACTGCTCTCAATCGTGCATGCCTCACACCTGTTCTTGTTCATATGGGATGTGGCAGCAGAAAACGCATCATACGATCCCAATATGGTGATGCACTGAACGTTGGTGCCGAAAGAGTGTTTGCCGGCAACATCTTACAGTGAAACCTTGTTCCTATGTAGAGGCTTAAAAGCAATTCTGTTTAAATATAGTCATGATGAATACCCCACCCTGTCGCCATTGAACCTAACATATCGGCTGACCGCTTAAGTCGTAGTCACTTAACGTATGCGAAACAGTTAGTGCGTAGTAGATCTACTTCACTTTTCGGAGCGTACAAGCGTGGAATCAGCGAAATGTCGTGTGCACAGACCATAGATAGCGAAATTACGGCGCATGGACCTTTCCTGAACTGCAGTTACCACTAAATGCGACATTAAAACATGGTAGCCATGACGCCTTTCCTGCTCCCATAGCTTCTAGTGCTTCCATTTCGTTGTCATTCATGACAAGGATGATGGTCCTTCCGTATCCAATGCAGCTAGTGTGTTGATTGTCATGAGCGTTTGCAGAGAAGTGGGGCTTGATGGAGAAACTGGCTCACAGCCTTGCTGAGTGACGATGCAGTCATCGCTGTAAGGCCGTCACAAGCAAAAGAAAATCAGAATTCTTGCTGCCTGCTCGCAGATAAAACTTGTCTGCATGTGTGTTTTGGTGAGTTAACACGTTTTTTGGCTGGCAAGTCGACAGCCGCTCATCTGCCGTTGTTGGTTAATTAGTACATTGCTACGTGCGTACCCGATTCACGTTCCCTACCAACTACGTATTAAAAGGTTTTACTGCAACTGGTAAAAAAAGAAGCTAAACTGCAATGGGTCATTTGTTTTATTCATCATCACAAACGCTGGCACTGGGAAATTGTATTCCTAGACCCTCATGAAAAGTGAAGCAAGAACATCTTAGGAAGTGTAATTATTTGCCACACTTACCTGCTCTCGCCGCATTAGTAGGCGCACTTTGCCCTCCTTGCTTTCAAGCAATTTGACGACACCAATGCCACGTTCCTTCCACTCTTTGTCAACATAGCGGAAGAGTTTGGCTCTTTCTTCAAAGCAAACCTGTGAATCAAAACAGATCAGTAAAGTAACTGAGCATGAGAATCAACTTCAGCAGTAGCAAAGCCAACCACAAGAGACGAAGAAAAATGCAAGGAACCAACAACAACTGGGAGTAGCTACGCGTGTGCAGGCCATTTGCTGGAAGTGCCTAAAAATCCGGTGTTATAAGCGAGAAAATTACAATAAGCTGTACGAGAGGCGCTGTCGCGCGGTGTGCGGAATGATAACGGCCGCGCTCTTTTTCGGAGAACGAATCCGATCACTGTTCGCGGCCACTGCCGGAGCACACATGCTGAAGCCGTTCTGGCGCAGTGTGGCACAATTTCGGTTAATTTTTTAAGTTTGGCACAGTTTGGCGCAGGAATTTGCGTTTGTATCAAAATGGCACAATCGGTGCACGAGTCCCACTCCTGTAAATTTTTTTGGCTCAAGTTACGCGGGACAACCGGTGCATACACTTAGAAGAGTGCCACCTCACCTATTCTGCAGCACCTGCACTTTAATAGGGACAGTATGTGAAGTGCCCATCTAAGATGTCATTATACTGTCCAGTTGCCCCACTTATTTCCCAGCCCTTCACAACCACAGCATATTTCATGGCTTACCTGCAGCTATGGAGCACAACGCACCGTTAACTTCCTAGATAGGGTTCATAATGAAAACCAACAAGTGAGGCAGCGCTCCCTTTTGGTGCGATGGAAGAGACTCGGTGTGAAGTCCTAAAAACACTTCTGCTTTTCCCACAGTGGGCAATGTCTGCATATAACGGCAATTGCGGCAGCCACACTTGCCTCAAGCTGAGAAGTCGCAAACCACTTCCTTATAAGTGCATCCTTACAGATGCACTATTCAGTGTGCAGAATGTATGTTTGCCCAGATAGCCTGACAAACCTTGCAAATATTATGAGGAAACATGCAAAATGGCAACAAAATGATGAGCATGAGGCGCCTCAACCACAAGGTGGTGCACTTCTCTTCTGTCCCATCTGTTCTCTGGCCACCGTATGCAGTGCTCTATAACATTCTTGAAACTAGTGGCCAATACCGCCATCCAAGCTACAATAGTGACAAGTGCTGTTCAAGCGTACAGTACGGTCAACTGTTAAAGGGAATACGGAACTGGTAATGACCCCAATTTAACTGAAACATTTTTACTTTATTGTGCAGCAAGTCCTCACTGCGCGCTCGCTTTAAAAATGCATATAAAGTCAATCCCAAATATATCAAACTTTAAGAGGACTGCGAAATATTTCGATATAGTATTGATAATTCAAAATATAAAATATGCCTATCTGAAGCTTCTCTGAAAACACCGTACGTCTAATACAGACTCCTGGGAGCGCGAACAGCAGCAATTTACCAATGTTTCTCCAAGGTCGCGTCGAATCCATAATAGCTTACATTTTTTTCCCCCACGGGCATGTTGCAAGTGGTCTTTGCCAAACAGATCACAACCCTAACCCTACAAGCCCAAGTCTCATGACCTCAAGATTGCAGTGCACTTATGGGGGCAGGGGGCGCTCTACTCTACACGTGCAAAACAGGGGTGAATATTTGAAGACGACGAAGAAGCCAGTTGGCGAAACCAAGTTGGGAGCATCCTTTGGACGCTTGAAGCACGCTTCGCGTGAGGGAAGATGAAAGAACAAAGAGAAGACAGATAAGCTGGCATTGCTGACATGGTCGAGGAGCAAGGCAGACGCATCTCCAGCTGTGCTGTGGAGACAGGAAGCAGCAGCTGTGGGGACCACGGACTGGAGAGGGGACAACGTGGAGATGGCTGGCAGTGAATGCAGCTCTTGAGCCCCGACTCAAGCTCGGTAAGCCTCACGCTGCCATAATCGGTCACTGCCCGTTGCCATGGAGGCAATCGCCTGGCCATATCAACGGCACAAACACCGACTCGCCAAGACCAAGTCCTATGCCACGCTGGTCCTGACAGAACATCCCAACACCGTCACTCGCAACAGAGGTCGACGCCTATGCCACATCAGAACCACACAAGCCGACGTCTGACGCCACACCAGGCTGACGTCCAACACTACTGGCGATTCACTATTGGCGAGAGAGAACGTTCGATTCTGAGTGACTTGTTACTTTATTAGTCAAACTGAAGAACAGGACATGGCTAAGGCCTAGTTAGTTTTTATTTCTTTGGTATATAACTAGTTTCGGGAGTTTTTTTTCGTGTGTGCTTGAGATAACTGTTTTTTAATATGTTTACATCGCGTCTTTGCCCGTTTCTGTAACACTGAAATTCGTGACAATATACAATAAAACCCCGGTGGTACGATCACGGTTGATACGAATTTCGACGTGATACAAATTCCCCGGCCGAAATACATTGGTCTTAATATGAAAAAGTCGCAGGCCTGCGCAGCACACGCAGCACAGTCGCTGTGTAAGCTGGTTGAGCGGCCCAAGAGTAGCTCCAATTTTGGCACCACACACAACAAGGTCCTTCGCGGCAAGATGTCTTTGCCTCGATTTTGACGAGAACGATCTGAACTGCCCGCCTGGCGTCAGCGGCAAGCTCCGGCTTGTAGTGCTCTCTGCACAGCAGTCTGCTGAGCCTGATGATGTCTGGTTGTAGCCGCGCATGTAACTCTACGATTCGCTTCTTCAGGAGCGGTTCGTACAGTGCGAGGAGACGCCATAACATGTACCAAAGAGGTACCCAGAATACGTGGCACACATCTAACATCGGGATAGCGTTGATTGCGCGCCTCGTCTGAATCACATCTCGTCACACGCGGCGGTTGCAGCCACGTTAACTACAGTGTAGACCGCTTATAACGTAAGTCGCCGGAGTCCTGAATATCTGCACTCTAAGCAGTACCGCACTATAACCAAAACATCCGATTTTCAAGCTTTGCACGTATGCAACACATGTAGACCAAGCAGCCGCGCATATCCGAGAATCGAAGCGTGTGACTGGGAGTTTTGCATCCGTTTATATTTACGAACGTAAAAAGGTTAGTTATTGTCCAAGTACCCATGATCTTCGCATGAAGCAAACGAAGTATTAATTAAAAAAAAATGTCTCAGTTTCGCCCGAAAGGAATCAATTGCGATAGCAAATTACAGTATAGACCACTTATAACGTAACCGTTTATAGTGCAGAACCGGCTACAACGCGGCCTTTTCCGACTCCCGTTTACCCTCCCATAGAACTCCATGTATACGCATACTGCTTACAGTGCAGCCGCGTGAGATGAAATACCGGTTATAATGCGGCTTCCGCGGGAAAATCTTGCCAAATTGACCTTGACAAACGATTCCCAATCTTTAATTCTTGTTTCCTTGCCAAGCTATTTTAAAATTGCCTTCTGCATATTAATCTTCAACCCTACTCAACACTTTCTCTGTTAGGGTCCTCATATACTTGTCGCAATTCATCCCCAGTATTGCAGCACAGGACAATTTCATCTGCAAACCGAGAGTTGTTGAGATATTCGCCGTTGATTTTTCACTTCTAAGCCTTCTCAGTCTAATAGCTTGCATACTTCTAAGCATGCAGTGAAGAAAAGTGGAGAGATTGTGTATTCTTGCCCGACCTCTTTTTTTGATACGTAGTTTTCTACTTTTCTTGTGGACAAACAAGGCAGCTATCTTTCTAGACATTTCCAAGATATTCACGTATGCCTCCTGTACTACTTGATTACAAAATTCCTCCATGACTACTGGTATCTCTACTGAATCAAATTCTTCTTCAGGGTTGATTGTACTCCGCAGATTTTTCGATTACCTTATTGATGACATGGATGTGATCGATCGTAGAATATCCCTTCCTGAAGCCAGCCTGTTCTCTTGGCTGACTGAAGTCAAGTGTTGCCCTGATTATTTGGCAATTATCTTGGTCAATATTTCATACAATACTGAAAGCAAGCCAATGGGCCTATAATAAGGGGTCCCACCTGCAGTTTTTACTTTGGGACCCCTTCCTGTTATACTACTGGCTATGTACTAATTTACTTATCAATAAAAATGAATCGAATTGAAAAAAAAAAAATTCTTCAATTCTTTAACGTCTCCCTTCTTATGAATTTGTATAATGTTGGCGTTCTTTCAGCTTTCTGGTACACTTGAAGTCCTGAGTCATTTCACATAAAGGTCCACAAGTATTTCAAGCATGACATCTCCTCCACCTTTGATTTAATCGACTGTTATTCCATCTTCTCCAGCAGCTTTTCGCCAGGTCATGTCTGGCAAGGCCCTTCTAACTTCATTGCTAGTTATAGAAGGAGCCTCTGTATCCTGTTCATGACTACTTCGATTGAAAGTAGCTTGGCTGCTCTGGGCACTATACAGGTCAGTATAGAATTCTTCCGCTGCTTTTACTATGTCATCGAAATTTCTGATGATATTACCCTACTTATCTGTCAGTGCATACATCTTGCCTTGTCCTATGCCAAGTTTTCTTCTCACTCATTTCATGCTGCGTCCATATTTTACTGCTTCATCAATGTTTTTTGAATATCCGAATTTCGAATATCCCGTACTTTCTTCTTGTTCATCAGTTTTGTAAGTTCGGCTAATTCTATCTATTTTCTTGAGCTAGACATTTTGATGCTTTGTCACTTCCTTATTAGGTCCTTTGTTACTAGGAGAGCTTACCTACTACTGACTGCCTGGGTGCCTTACCTCCCACTTCAATTGCTGCTTGTGATATCATCCTATTTACGGTTTTATTAATTACCTTTATGTTATCATCTTCCTGTTCTAAAACTGCATATTTGTTTGCGAGCACCAGCCCGAATTCGTCTGCTTTTATCCTTACTGCATCTAGGTTGGCGTGTCTCATAGTGAATATTGCTCTTCAAATTGAGAGCAATCCTAGGCCTCACTAACCCAAGATCGCTGCCCTTTACCCTACCTAGCACTTCTACATCCTGCACTATGCTGGGATTGGCAGAGTATGAAATCTATTTCATGTCTTATTTCTCCAGTAGGGCTTTTCTAGGCCCACTTCCTATTATTGCGCTTCCTGAAAAGGGCATTCATTATTTGGAATCTATTCCTTTCCACGAATTCTACCAACATCTCTCCTCTACCCTTCCTAGAATTGATGGTGTAGTTGCCAATAGCTTTTTCCCCACTTTTGCATTGCAGTTGCACATGACTACAGTATACTGAGTTTGCACCTTTCTCTTTGCTAATTCAACATCTGGATAAAACTGCTCTATTTCCTCTACATCATGACTGGAGTTTGGAATGTAGGCTTGTATTGTATTTACTCAATTGTAATGCCAGTATTTTTTATGATTTTCGCTGCTTGAACTCGACCCTTGCATCAACTTTGAATAATGGCAAAATTGACCGTATTAAAACATTCCAAATCCTGCATTTGTTAATGTTATGTTGGCAAGCTGCATCTTTTCTTCTCTGTCCAATCCATAGACAATCCGACCAAAGGCAAAACTTCTTATTTGTTTGAATTGATGCCATTTTCGCTGTGCTTTTGACAGGTTTCACAGTTACGGCGCTGCAATTCAATGCGGCCTTTTATGCTTCAACTCCATTAGGTTACAACGTTATGGCAACGCAGCACGTTCAGTATGATGCCTGCTTTGAGAGACGAGCAATTTTAACGGTCGAGGATATGGGAAACTCCACCGTGGCTTGGCCACTCTATGCCAACAAGTCAACGATTCGCGGATGGCAGGACGAGCAGAGGCCCTCTTTAATTGCGAGACCGATCGAAAACGCTCTATCCGTGGACCTCGTAAGGGACTGGTACAGCCCACAAATGAAAGGGTTGTGCAGTCTTTTAAGTGCTTGATCTCAAACGAGCTCCATAGCATGGAAGATTGCTTGATTCTTGGGCGATCACTTTCGGAGATAGTTTCCCTTTTGTGCGACTCCACTTGTCCTGCCACCAAACCCCTCTAAGTATACAGCCGACAGCGCTCTTGGCACTGTGTAAAGATAGCAAGCTTGGAACTGAACCAGAGACACTTTTCGATGATGCTTTTGGTGCAGAGTCACGAAAATTTCGTGAAAGTGAAACTATCTCCAAAAGTAATCGCCTGAGAATATCAGCTAAGCTCTGCCTCGTCTTCAGATGACCATGAATGAAAAGAACTTGTTTCCAAATTGCGATTCCTTCAATAAAGGTATCATTTGTTTTTATGTTTATCTCGCGTTACATTCGTTGTTTAATTTATTTTTCTTTCGTGTTACTGGAAACTCAACGCTTATGTCACAATCACACATGCATTACGTTCAACTACAGTACTACCTTTAATTTATATCTCCTATGGAGCTTCATTAACTGCTACCCTCTCATTATTGCTGCAGAATTAATTGATCAATGCTGGCTGCTATGCCCTTATAAATTGGGAATCCTACCCCCTAGTCTCTCTAATCTGGAAAACCTCTGGAGCAGATGATGTGGCCATTAGCACTATATAAGCCTCACCGAGTTCTATTCTTTATACTAAGGCCACTAATTTATTTATTTATTTAAAGTTTCCCACAGCGCCCTTCTGGGCATTAAAGTAGGGCGAAGGTATGAAACATGGACTGTTGACATGCGGTGCAATAAATATACATCCAGAATGCAAATGAAAAACAAACAATGCAACAGTTCAATGACAATACAATGATGGACAGAACAGAATATCCCAGGCAATGCCTGTTAATTTCTCAAAGTGCCCTGCTAAACTAGCCTCATTTGAGAAGGTTTCTTTGAACGGGTGGCAAGACCTTACAATATGCATTTCAACTTGGGAAGCATGTTTCGACTCGCTTTGACCGCAAATAAATACAGGGTGTCCCAGTTAAAGTTAGCGAAGTTGTTAAAAGAAAAAAAAAAAAATGCTGACAACCAACCAACACACCTCTTATAATCGTACCTAGCACTGTATTATTTTTTTTCTCTTTCTACAACTAGGGTAATGTTAACTGGGACACCCAGTTAACAATATATTATAAGCACAGGTGCTGAGACAATTGCATCGTCTGTACAATGGTTTCTCTCAGTGGTTGATTTCGCGAAGGTTAGCAGACCGTTCTTTTCGGGGCCCTCCTTAGACGGAACGACACTGAGGCACACAACAAGTCTGTGGCACCATTCTTCAAGCACCTGAGGAACATTCGAACGTCTCTCTATATGGCAAAATGCAGAAAGAGTCAGTAAAGCTGCAACAAAAACTACACCAACACACCAGCCACCTGCTGAGCTGCTTGCCAAGTGCCCCCTCAAACCGGCGGTGCCACCGAGAGGTCACCGTCGGCAGCGTATGAAGCTCTCCCATAGCATGACAGAAGTTTCGCGACCAGTAAAAAAGTATTGTTAAAGGTCTCTGGTAGAATTGAATGCAGCGAAGGAAGTGAACCAGCCTGAATGAATATGCACCGTGCTGCTATCAGCGCACTTGTTCTGCAAATCAGGTGCGAACGAGCCTGGCCGTGTGTATGTTGCAATCAATACACCATTTAAACAGCAGATTGTCCTACGTCGGCAACAAGTCGACCAGACAGACACTGTTAGATTTGGAAGTGGCTTTCAGCTAGCAGAACAGCTGTGTCAATCCACCCTGATGTGTCCCAGCGGTAACAAATTTAACCCGTTCAGCACAGCCTGTGGGCCCACGACTAGCAAAGTAATGAGCCTTTCTGTGAAGTGCAGATATAGCGTGCCGTGATTTTGTTAAATACAAATTATGTAAAAATCTATTTCAAGTGGGGGTTGGTGTCAAGTTCATTCTGCCTGCTTGCTGAACCCTAAAATGCCATTCGGGGAAAGTCTAAAAGACAAACCCGAGGGTACAGACATCTCCGGTTCAGCACTCCATGCCTGAAGTCACTAAATAAAGAGTGCCAATCACACTTATTGTGGAATGCGCATTGTCGACCGGGAGGCCTCTTGCATTCTTGAAACAGAGTGGAGATTCTCTTTCCGATATCTAATGGCAGTAATTTCCGCTATCAGTATGGTTAACCACATTACATCGCTATGTTGCAGCAAAATTTACTCAAGTAAATTCGTCATTATGAAGTGCAAACAAGACCCTCACTGCACAAGCCATTCATACTTTGAGACACTCCTTGCCTATTTTTGCTTCATGGCATGTACTGCTCTTAAGATTCAATGCCTTGTTTGACAGCATCTGCCAGAAAAATGCCATTTCATCAGGAGAAGCACACTTGCAGGCGTGCAGAGCAGCACAGCGTTCAATATATCGAATGTGGTGGTGAGCAGGAGTTCGATATACATGTAGCACAGTGCTATACTTTGCATGAGATTTCTATGTGAATGTTACAACTGTTCAATATAGACAATAGTTTGATATGTCCGGTAGCGACTGTAGTACCATTTTCTAAAAAGAGGCTAGCTGCAGTTGTTCTGGGAGGGAATGCATAGGGAAATGTCTTTAACCCTTTTCTTCTACACTGTAGCTGTAGTCACGTACCTTTTCATTCTCCTCGCCAGTGCAGACCGACACCTCCTCAGGCAGTGGAATTAGAGGTGTGAAGTTTCCTTCGACTTCAACTTCCTCCACGTAGTCGTCCGATCCAGTGCTAGCTCGTTGCAGGCGGCGTGGTGCTGCAGGAGACGGTGTCTGCGCCTGCACAATCCTAGCCTGTTGCAACTCATTTGCTACCAGTTCAAGTCTTATGCCCTCCGTGCAATGTGCTCACTGTCAATTCAAAAGGTATTTTGAATTCGGTTTTTGCCTAAATCATAATTGTAATTCACAGCAAAACACTACATGCTTACAGAGACATAAAAGCACAGTTTCAACACAGGAAAATATTGCAGTGAACTGGAGTTTGAAGCTGAAACGACACAAAAAAATGCAACTATACATGCCATGCACAGAAATGTCAAGATCAGTAAATGTCACATACACAGTTCAGATTCCGGAAATGTACTTGGCTGGTGACATAAGATAAACAGGGTAGTATTTTGTCTGTTGTACTCTTGTGTCAAGCCCATCATAAGATTGCCATACTTCAATGTCATCCTTACTTTTATACAAGACAAAGGTATCAGGAGCAATCACAAACATATAGCAGAAATGCAATTAAATTCCTTTTCATTATGCATCAGGTGGTAGCGGATAATATCCCTTTCGTATTATATTCATGCCACAAAACTTTTCACGTTATTCCGCACAGCTATTTATGGTTTTTCATTTTTGAAACGTGGTGCAAATAAACAGGCACTAATTGCTATTGTCATCAGGCGATGGCAATAGATGCTCAAACTACTGTTGAATGCCTTTGCCAGCTCAGAGATGAAGAAGTGCTGGCAGACTGTTCTGCCTATGCGTTGGCCCTCCAGAACAAACTTTGTAACACACTCAGTAGAGCAAGGTAGCATTTGACGTCGGCCAGGACCCAGCAGTAGGCCCAGTACGACCAGAAGCATTGTCATCTTTCAACTTGTTCTGAAGTGCAACCATGATATTAGTGATGTGGGCAAGGATTTCTCAGTCCTGGCTTGCTCCCAAGTGGCTTGGTCTCTACTCTAGATCCCACAAACTGTAGAGCATATGCATAGCGTTTGCTTTGTGTACAACAGGGCTCGAGTGTGTGCTCATGCTAATATGCTCCAGTCTGACCGTGCTACGTGGTGCGGACCGTGATGCCACATCCAACTTGCGCATTTTCGAAGCGCTATCAACAAGTCTGCCAAGGCGTCGAACCAGGAGAAACCAGGAGTGAGCTGGCAAGCATGCATGTAGTCTGACCTTAAGTTTCGTGTAGTTCGAGGCTAAATGAGCATTAAAAAATTAGTAGAAATTAGCGAGACACAATGGCTACGACACCGATAAAGTTTAATTCCTATGCAGGCGGCCGAGGCTGAGCGTGAGTAGACGATAATCTGCTTCTTTCAGAAGTACGTAATTATTATCGAAATTCAAAAGCACATTTTCGCCTACTTCAGCTTTCTTATAGAAATGCATCAATAAATATATACAGTAAAATCTCGTTACAAGAGACAGGATTACAAGAGACACTTGGTTATAAGAGACATTTGAAAATGGTTTGGTTGGTTTTCCTATGTTCGCCCCACACAAGAGACATGATTACAAGAGACACTCTGTTACTAAGGGCTACTTTTTAGGTACCTAGAGTAAGTTCTTCACTATTTAGAAGAGACACAACCCAGACATGGATCTTCCATCCAACACAGAATGGAATATCCTGTGCAAAACTGCCCTGAAGATAACGCTTGGGCCTGCATCCAAGAGACCGCAGACGTTCCAGAATCTTTCAAGGAGTTTGTGTCTGCAGATGTGGACTTCGTGTGCTCCGAAGAGCTTACAGATCATGCAATCCTCGCGCAACTCAATGGTGCATGTGCCCTAGAAGATGAATCAGAGGAGTAGGACAATAACGAGGACATTGCAGGGCAGAAAGTGTCGGCAGTTGAGGCTGACGAACATCTAAAAGCACTTCAAAAGTATTGTGAGCAACAAGAAGGCTTGCAAAGTGAAGTGCTTTACCTCCAGAAGTTGGGAAGGAAACTAATACCATAGTCCCTTAATAGCTTTTTCTGGTCACGAAACTCCCGCCACCATTTAATATAGACCCCGCGCCTGCCACTAGGGGCGCCATAGTAAAAGAAAGGCCAGCCACCTAGCCGAGCGGCCGCTGCGGGTGACGGCAGTATTTTTTTTTTTCCTGGTCACGTTACAGCCGAAATCCCAGCTTGTTTTCAATTTTATTTACATTCTATTTTTGTCATAGCAGTTACAGTATCCAAACTTGAACATCTGAGAGTGTTTTCTAACCGAAATCAAGGCATGTACAAAAAGTAAACAAGTTACCTGGAGGCTCCGCGTGTCAGCAGATGACGCACATAGAATTCTTACCGAGAAATATGTTGTTAGTTGGCTGAACCGGCTTCGATTGAAAACTTTTTAAGCGACTTTTATGCGCTGTACAAAGAATAAGACATTAGCGACGTGGCATTGCCAGTAAACAACAACCTGACTTCAAGGTCGTGTGCTGTTACTTAATTCCGATTTCACTCGAGCCGTTCAGGCGATGGTGAGAGATTCTAATCGCACATGCCATAAAATGTTCTAGGACATCAGAATTAGTTTGAAACAGGTACATCGGCAGATCGTAGCCGTGAATGGAACGCTTGCTTGAAGGAAAGTACTGTCATTTTCATGTATCGCAAGCTTTGCTAGTTTTTGTGCGTATTATTCCAAATGCGCGATAAAGTTTTCAAACCCGATTTTCATTGTCAATATACACTATAAAAACACAAACAGATTAACATGCCCAACTGACTCAGCACTGCGCTTATTAATCTCTAACTCGCACGAGCAGAGTAAGGAGTATTGATGGTCCGTTGCACTTAGTACCACACCTCCTTGGCGAACTGCGACGCATAATAGTATTTGAATCGCGAGCTTTATTTGAAGCAAATGTAGAAGCACGCGCGCATGCACGCGCACGCACACACACACACACATACAAATCTAACATGCCTTAGCATAGTTTCATACAATTACTAGAGGGAAGCGTGGCGCTAGTGTCTACGGCGGCTGCAAGCAAGGCAGTTCAAACTTTCAGCCCACGCCAGCCGCATCTGCAGTCTGTCCGGGTTGCGTAATTCATTTTCCAGGGCAGCTGGGCCCTCGGACTGTGGCGCCGCCGCACGGGAGAACGTGAACAAGAGACATGTTTCCCGGGTGCCTTGAGTGTCTCTTGTAATGAGGTTTTACTGTACACAGTACACAGTAGGAAGAAGCGCACTGATCCAAACACCCTTCTTGATTGACATTAGCTATTGGCCAATAGCAGCCGCATATGGGAATCCGCTATATTACAAAATAAAGTGTCCGGAAAAGAGTGAGGAGCAAGCTTCCGTTAAAAAGAGCATTTGAGAGAAAGGAGACATTGCGCTCCTCTTGCGAGCCCCCCGCACCTCATGCGACTGCAAAACTTGGCTGAGATGTTCACTGCAGCGTATGCTATTCGTGCCTATTTTTTCACCAAGCCAGGCGGTTGGTTGAGGATCCCTTTAATAGAAGAGAATATGAAAAGTAAGGCGCACCCCGTCCCCTTCATGTGGGTGTTCGCCTATTCTGCCATCCCTATGTCTCTCCCTTTCACACTCACGACGAGATGGAGCAATTCGCTGAGCTATCGATGTACTTCGCTACAGAAGCACTTATCAAGTAATTTGCCAGTGACCAGTTGTGGCGGCACTTCGTGCTGCCGGCCGCGATGGCTTAACCGACGCGACTAGGGGAGTGAGCGCAGAGACCTCTAAGGGGCACCACAGAGTGCGTACACGTTTTTCATTTTGTCTACCAGCCCCTTTGTTTGGGCATCGCTCAGACTTGAGCTCACGTCTGCAGTGCCTTGCACCTAAGCGAGCGTGTATACTGTGCTGAAGAGCACTGCCTAGTACATGTGCGTGATCATAATACACGGGGTGGCCATACTTATCAGAGGTCCAATCTGACGGAGATTGCCCTAGCATAGTTTCATACAATTACTAGAGGGAAGCGTGGCGCTAGTGTCTACGGCGGCTGCAAGCGGGGCAGTTCTGCCAGAATGGTAATGATGGGTAGTACACGGATTTCCTTAACATTGTCCTTCTGGCTTTAAATGGCTGTGTGACTTTACAAAGTGATAACAAAGTTATAAACAAAGCCACAAGAACGTCTAAAGCTCCAAGCAAGAAGGTCAGAAAAATCCATGTACTAACCCATCATTCCCATGGTGGCGGAACAATCACAGCGCCAGAGTTCCCTTTAGTATATGTAGAAAACTATGTGCCTTAGCTCTCGCGAGCAGGGCCATTGGTCATTGCTAGAGTATGTGGCATAGCTGCAGGAAAACATACTATATAGTGGCGTGTCACAGGGAGCCATTTTCCTGCAGCAACACTCCATGGCACCCTTTCTGTGTTTTCGCCTTTGCTGCAGGAGCCTCTTTGCTACCTGTAAAGCCCTCACAACCTCGGCTAGGCGGCGCTACTGCACCCCTTGAAAGGCGCCCCCCAATGTTAAAAAGTGACTTTTTAACGATAAGTCACCGCGCCACTGTGTGTTGTCTCTACGGCATCCCACGTGCTCTATCGTTGCTCGTGGCGCTCGAGCTGCGCATGCTCTCTCTCTCGTCATTTAGTAGGTGAACAGCATATTTAAAATAATCGTAAATGATGGTTGTTTTGGTGATGGCTAAGAGCAATTATTAATGTAATGACTTGCAAAAGCCTGTAAATATTAAACTAAAAACATTATGATAAACAGTGTGAAATTACCAATCTTATCAAGTACTACCGTTGTCGTTCTGTCACGTGGCGGCCTCATCAGCTCGCAGACCACCAGTAGAATTTCCGGAAAATAGCCATATTTCCACTTGAAGTTGCGGCCAAAATTTGCTATTGTGTTTACTACATTTCCTCACTGCCCACTTAAAAACAATGTTTCTCATCAGCTGGTCTTGAAGCACGCTTCTTCCCGAAAGGAGCCAGGATTGAGTGGTGGTAACACGGCCGCCATGTACAAAGCTTACTCAATTTTATCACTGTGTACATTAGGGCCACTTGATTTATCACAAAAAATGTATCACACAATGCAGCGGTTGGTTTATCTGAATTTCAGTGAAATTAACAGTTTCGTGTTTTTGAGGCTGTTGTGGCACTGAGTGACACAATATACTGTACGAGGCTAAGGAATGATGACGGCACACTTGCCGAAGTGTGATTACTGACACTGCTAGCATGCACTATAACACCAAATGAAAAGAAAGCAACTGGTGACGTCTGAATCTGTCCGCTAGGGAGCAATCGGCGCTGGTGTCTCAGGCGGAATACCCTGAGGTTGTTTTATCTATTTCTCCGGGACCCAGCATTTGTGCAATGGTGTCACCAAAGGTAAATAAACCTGTCTTTGTTAACTTAGGGCCATACTGCGTTTCTTGTGATACAGCACTCCGCCCTTTTAGCAGGCCTAATGCACAAATTAGATTACACGAGGCGACTGGACGCCTGGACAGCTTGCCAAGCCTAAACTCGTGGTGGTTGGTACTCCTTTAACATACCAGACACCACGATGTTGAACATTAGGTAAAGAAATTTCCATTTTGTGAAGGTAAAGTTTGCTGGTGTCACCATTTTCTTACTGCCAGAATTGGAGGCATGCTACATTTTTCTTGCTAAATAAGGTGTGTACCCAATTTCTACTTTAAGTGCTCAAATGCCATTTCTATGTTAGTTTCCTCCCTTGAACCCATAAAGAGTGGAAGCGCATCCTGTCAAGGTCGAAGTAAAGGAAGTCGGACCAATTTACTTGGAAAATAGATGCATGTTACATTCAGGTAAACATGGTAACAAAGTTGAATTAGCCAGATTTGAATTAACAGAACTTTACTGTATTAATATCCATGGGCTCAATGAAGTGTTGTGCTGCTGCAACATGCGCAGAAAAAAAAAATGCTTCCCACCGTCATGACTGGGCTTGCTTCAGCCGTCCTTGCACCAATGGTGGTCATCGGTTCCTGCCTTTCAGGAGCCACAGAAGCAAGTGCCGGCACTGCGCCTGTGAGTAGTCCATGCAGCTGAGGTGCAGCAGTGGCAAACCTGGGGGCAGTGGGAGCCACTGCAGCCGAGGTGAGGAAGGACGGTGGAAACCCCTGGGGAGCAGCTGGTGCTGCCAAAGTGGGCGAAGGGCCTGCGGCAGCTGCCGGCAGGGGGATCTGGAAAGCGTGCGGGGCATTGGGCGGCTTGGGTGTCATGGCCGCAGCCGTGATGGTGGTGGCCGCTGCTGGTGGCACCACAGGAGCAGGCACGGAAGCTGGCGGCGGTGGCATCTTGGACAGACGACTGAAGGCTGACAGCCGACCAACATCGCCACTGGCCACATGGGAGGGCGTGCTGCTGGCAATAGAAGTTGGCGGAGGGGGCTGGCTGATGTCAAATGAGAACTGAGGCAGGGGCTGGAAAAGGCAAGGAGAGGGGGGAAAAAAATGCTTGTCAGGTAAGTGAGGTTGCTCTATGGATTACACAGCCTGCCCAACTCCAGGGCCTGCCCAACAGAGGGTAACAACAATCCTCACCACTGCTGTCACAAAGCAAATTCAACAGCAGATGAAAAAGGTTGTCTTCGCTACTGTTACATAAGTTAGCGTGAAACGCTCTGGCAGGCCACTTCCCCACAAGATGTTCCTGAATAGCTGATACAGTGAAACCCCGTCAGGTGTTAAAACTGGAAAATATTTCAGAGTAAGTGGATTTTCAAGAAAGGCAAGATAACAAAAATAAATGTGTCATTCGTCAAAATGAGTTAAAGAGAATAACTCCAGACAACAATAAAAAAAAATGCAGATTCTATGCACCGTGGGAATCAATGCTATGCGAAGCATTTTGCAGGTACAGTCAACGACAGATTTTTCAGACACGCCTGATAATTCAGATGCCTTCACAGCACTGCCATGTAAAGACAATTGAAATTTTGGTTGCTGAAATCGCGGCAGCCAGGCGACCAGGACAGCAAGCGCGAGAGAGGCTTCTTCACACGGTACATACATGTCTTTCCTGTCGTCCGCCCGCCACTTAGTTTAGGCGTCGCTTGTACTTGAACTAGTCCACGGTGTTTCGCACCAACGGCGAGCATGTGCATGGAGCCGCTGCTTTTTAGAACGCTAAGCTGAAGAGCAGTGCCTAGTGCTCATGAGTGGTCGTACAACACCAAGCTACACTTGTCGGAGGCCAAATTGCCCTGCTCACAAGAAAGTCAGTGTGAGACTACGCAGCATAGCCATGGGGAGCCGTGGTGAACACCCATAGGATTCAATGCACTTGATAGCTCATGACAACGAAATGCCGCTAAAACGCAATCACACATCAGTGAATTTTGCTGGAATGTTACCCCACATATTACCTACTCATGTAAGGCTAGCAGGCTACAAAAAGTGCTCAAATGCCCTTGCTTGGCATGTGCGTAAAATAACCCCACATTACGCGTGCGCGGATGCTGCATTTTTCTTTGTTTACAAAAACAACCAAGTGCCAGAATAATCGCACGCGCTGGAAACACATAATGACCACCCTTTCGTTTGTTGATTGCCTGTTTCCAATGACGTGGCCACATGTATCTACTGGCAGGTGCCAATGTTTTTTACATACCTAGCACAATGTATAATCGGCACCTCAGTAAGAATGTGAAGAAAAAGCTAAGAAATCCATGTACCACAGATTGTACCTCATTTTTCAGAGCGTACAAGCGTGGAATCGGCGAAATGGCGTGTGCACGGACCTTTCCCTGACTGCAGTTGCCAACGATAATGGTGTCAAAATATGTTAGCCATGATGTGTTTCCTCCTCCCATAGCTTCTAACGCTTACATGCCCTCGTCATCCGATGACAGCCTTTCCATATCCAACGCGGCTAGTGCACTGAATGTCATGAGGGCGTTGGCAGAGAAGTGGGGTCTAATAGAGAATGTGGCTCGAGGCCTTGCCGAGTTTGAGGATGCTGTCATCGCTGAAAGGCCACCTCAGCAGCAAGTGAAAATCAGACTTTTCCTGTCTGCTTGCAAATATATCTTTTTTTGCAAGTGTGTTTTAAAGAGATTTACCAAGTTTTTTTGGCTTGTAAGCCTAAAGCTGCTCATCTGCCCCTGTCGGTTAATTAGTACATTGCTTTTATTAACGTTTCTTTCTCTTTTCCTGATAATATGATTTGGTTGGATAATACGTTGCAAAATACGATTTTCGGATGATATGCTTTATTTCCCGGTTCCCATGAAGATCGTATCAACGAGATTCCATTGTATACAGGGACATGGCTAAAGCAGATAACCCTCACCTGTCCCTCAGCCAAGCAGAGACCAGGGGTTGGTACAGTGGCGGCCGCTGCAGCCACCTGTGGCGAGTAAAACGGCTGGGGGGGCGCCAAAGGTGGAGGCAAGGGTCGTCCCAGAGGTGGGGGCGGAGCTAGCGAATAGCTCAGGTGGGGTGGTGGAGGATAGCCCGCATAGGTGGCACCACGGAATGGTGGTGGGTACCCCAGTGGCGGTGGTGGTGGTGGCACAGAGTGGGGTGGCCCTGCCGCCACCATCGAAGCTGCTCCACTGGCAGCCGCTGCCTCCAAGTGTGAATAGTCCGTGTACGGGTCGTAGTCGCCTTCATACGCAGTTGTGTACTCGTCCACATACTCTGGCTCCTCCCGCTGCCGCTGTGCACGAGATGCAGTGGCAGCCGTGGCTGCCTTTGCGGCAATGTCATCGACTTTTTTCTGCATGAAAAAGAAACCAATGCTTTGTTGATGCATGTAATTAGAAATAATACGAAGATGTACAATGATATAGGAAGAATATTTTGCAGTGAGAGTTCTTCAATCCAGAGGGAACAATTAAAGTTGTAGCACTGAGATTTTTATGAAGAGATGAAGAGATTTCCAGAAGTGATATTTTTTCCCATTTCCAGGTGCTGAAAGACACTCAAGCAACAGCAACTTCTATAGTTTATAGTGCTAATGGTGGTTTTGGCTCAGATCTTGGTTCAGGAAAAAAAACTGATTTGTAGCAGCTATATGCACTTTTGGCGCAGTGTTGAATGTACATCTACTGTAAAACCTCATTCTTATGTTTTGGAAAAAAAGAACACAAGAACAATCATACTAACCAAGAAAATGTACGACTTCAAGTCACTAAATTACAGTAGACTTCCGTTTCATTCAGCCACATTGCGAAAGAAGTCGCAAGGCCTTTGCCACTGCGGGCACTAATCAGTCACGAGATGACGGTAACTAGAGCTTCAGCACTGCTTTTGTACAAAATAAAACAGGACTTGCTGATTCAGTCAGCAAATAAAAGCTTGATGTAGTAAGCATTTGTTTATTGTTCTCTTTTACTTTCTGGAGTTTTACGTGCCAAGAACAGTTCTGATTATGAGGCGTAGTGGAGGGCTCCGGATTAATTTTGACCCCCTGGAGTTCTTTAACATGCACTACAACGCAAGCACACGGGCGTTTTTGCATTTCGCCTCCATCGAAATGCGGCCGCCGCGGGCGGGATTCGATCCCGCGATCTCGTGCTCAGCAGCGCAACGCCTTAGCTGACTGAGCCACCGCCGCGGGTTAATAGGACTTTGCTACTACCTACTACAAAGTACAGAACACTTATATTCCAAGCTTTGTGCCCGGAAAGAAGAACAAATCTATTCAGCAGAGCACTCCCGCGAGCTATTAGGCTGAAAATAAACAATCACATAGTGGCCGCACCGAGGAACTTTACCGAGTCAGAAACATGAAAAGCGCTGCTTCAAAATGTTTGCCAAATAAAGAACGAAGAGCACACTGAACCTGATTTAATTCATAAGCGGTAAGTTTGGAGAACTTGGAATAAACTTCTAGCCCCGCTTTTAGTACAAAGCACCGCATACGCTGCTCGCGCCGTTTGGATGCCAACAAGACACAAATGTTGGAAGCTGAACGTTTCGTGACGGTCCACAGAGTAAGCGAGGGATTAGCTAGTGTTAATACCGTATTTACACAAATGTAGGTCGACCCATTTTTTCAAATTTGACAATCCAATGTTGGGGGGTCGACTTAGAAACGAAACCGAACCGTGTACCGCTAGTAGCAGCAAGAGAAATGAGAAATCAGGGGCGCTAGGGCGTGGTTACAACATTGCACCTACGTTTCCATGGTTACGGTAGAAGCGTAGCGTATTAATTTACCGTATTGCATACATTTTGATTGCGCGCACCACGAGCGCACGGCTCTTGTGGGAGCATCGATCATGGAAGAGCCGCCGTTTGGGGGGTATTGGTAGTTGGCGGAAGAGCCGCCGTTTGGGGGGTATTGGTAGTTGGCGGATGAGCCGACGTTTAGGGGGTAACAGTAGTTGGCGGAAGAGCTTTTCTTTGAGATACGATTGTTTTCGACGGCCGCGCGCATCTGTCCCTTCTGCTGTTATGCTGAATCGTCGCGCCTGTCATGAGTGCCAAGAACTTTCGGTGCTCGTTCACAGCAGCGTTCAAACGGGCTGCTATCCTCCATGCCGAGGAAACTAACAACTGCGCAGCGGGACGCAAGTTTGGAGTCAGTGAACGTGTGGTGCGGCAGTGGCGGCTTCAGCGCAAGGAAATTTGGCCTCCCTGGCGACTGTGTGCGGGTGGGTCCTCTCTGCGTGGGCGGCTGTACCTCGCGATGTCAAGGTGCGGTCGTTCGCGAAGTGTGGACTTGCACTTAATGATGACGTGCTGTGGGACCGCAGCAGCTATGACGGCAGCAGTGCCAGTGAGGTTGACTCTAGCGACGATGAGTAGTCGTAGCAACCCCGTCAATAAATTTCCCTTGTGTGAATGCACCTCGCGTGGTTTTTCTCCCTCCCCTCCTTTTTTTTGAGACATGCAATTTTGGGGGGTCGACCTACATCCGAGTCGACTTACAATCGTGTAAATACGGTACATCTTTCTTCTGCGATATGCGTCGAAACGGAGGTCTGCTGCACCGCCCCGGCACCACGCACTTGCACTGTAAACACGGAGGCAACAGAGGTAGCTGAGACAAGCAATGGACGTGTCACCACGTGATCAAACATGGCAGCGCCCATGGGAACGATGAGAAACGGGTCAATAGGCCCACGATAGAGGGAGAGTACAGATGGGCGTTCATATCCTGCAATGGTACACTGACCGAGAGCTGCTCCAAGGCAGTCTGCTGCTGCCTGACTTCGGCCAGGACAGACTGGTGGCTTTCGCGCAGCTCCCTCAGCACATTCTGGTTGACCTCCTGCACCTGGCGCAGGTGACTCATCACCAACTCCTGGTGCAGTGACAGGGATCGGAGCTGCAACTCAACAAACTCGTTTGCAGCAGTAGCAGGAACGGCCGCCTGCACCCTCGGCTGTCTTGTTGGGGACTCCTCCTGCAGAAGGTAAATGCAACCTTAAATTATGAGCTTCAGAATTACAAGGCAGAACAAACGCTTCACTGACATGTTCTGCCACAAATACATATTTTTAAACACCAATCCCACAAGCTCATTTGTTTAGTTGATGATTACTTGTCCAACTTTTGTAGAAACAACCAGTGATTATTAGAATAGCACTGACTGCATGGGAGGGTTCTCGATATTAAACAAACAAAAAACAGCTTTTAAATGCGAGACAATACACACTATGAATAGTAAAACAGCTACTTGCGTCAAGGTACACTGGATTCAAGGCCATGCAGCGAACCCTCACAACATTGCTGCTGACCAGCAGGCACACTGCCCTCCTAATCAAGATCTTCTGTACATTTACCTCTCACCTCAACTCCTTAACTCGCTCCGAGCCCGTAAAAATTTTCTCCGGCAGAACACACGCGCTCTTATCCCACTGTGTGTCTGCTCGCTCCCCCTTCACCTTACTAGGGCGGAGGAAGTTGTGCTTAGGAGGCTTCGGGCTGGGGTGGCCCTTACACCGGCTGTGATCTCAAGGTGGAACTGGTCGCATTTACCACTGGGTGCTATGTATCCATACTGCTCCGTCCCTATGATGGAAGCAGATGCATACCACCTATTATGGACATGTACGGGTTTACAACCGGAACGCTCGCGTTTCCTACTGCAAGCTGGGCTCCGCTACAGTGTGACAACCAACTATGACCGCTCGATACATGATAACAGATTCCACAAAACACTGCTTCAATTCATACACAACACAGGCCTCACAGCACACATATAATACACATATACACATTAGGAATCATGCCTTAACGGCAAGTCTTTTCGCAATAAAAAATAAATGCGAGAGCGTTTCTATGCCTACATTTACCCACTTAAAGACAGGAAAAGTCTGCGACTACAGCTTTGCAAGGTATCGAAAAATTGAATTTGGATAGGTATGCCTTGTACTTTACCATACAACGTACTCTGCTATCTATAATGGGCAGTGAATCCACAGAATTGCCAAAACAACTCAAGATAGAGTAAACGTGTGTATACAGTAGAACCATGTTGATATGTTTCTATTCGTTACATTTTCCCCAATTCTTACAACCACGTGCAAATTAACCGTAACCCTTCCAATTTCAAAACATTTGACAGGTGGCAAATGAGCCTGAACCTGGCAATGAAAATGCGATCTTTACCGATAACAGCGACCACGGTTGACGTACACAGCACAAACAATGGGTAAATGCGTAGCTTTGACTGAGTCCCGTGATGCGCGATCCATGGTTTCATTTGTTGCACAGATTGGCCTTGCGAATACTGTACCCACCTGCTGTAAAGATGCAAAAGCCCTTCTGCATATTGGAAAAAAACTGGAAAGCAAAACCTTCTATGCAATAAATGATTGCCATAAAACAGAGGTCTCCTATCAAACTGAAAACATCATTGGTATTGAGTAGAGCAAAACGTTAATTCTTTAACTTCAGAGGAAAAACAGCCCTTGACTTTATTTGACATTTTATTAATAAAATATTTGCGACCCTGACCACGCTGAAATCAGTGGCAGCATACTAATTTAGAGTTGCCTTCAATAAGAGTAGACCATACTGTATGTATACCGTATTTACTCGATTCTCACATGCCCTCAATAATAACGCGCATCCATTTTCTGCGACAAAAAAAAAAAAAAAACCTTTACAGTACCGAGCATGTCATGCTGTCATACAGGAATAAAACTTTCTCTCATTTGCAAAAACAAAGATTTAGTCCCAGTGAACTAAAGTTGTGATGAATAAAAAAAGTCAGTTTTGCCCGAAAGGCGAAGCATCGATTGCGATAGCAAATTAGTAGACGACTATACGAAGTAAGGATAGCAGTTTTATCGACCGTATAAACTTGCGAACATTTGCTTACTAAATAAATTACCAACCACGGTGTCACGCGCGCACAAGCAGACATGAACACTTCTCGCTCGTTGACCGCGGAAACTCGCTGTCAAAACGCTGGTGTGACGAAGTGCAGTGAGCGAATTGATCTTCGTGCTAGCATACCTCTTGCTTCAACACGACCCGGCGAAAACACGGCGCGCGGCAGACTCTCCACGTCACAGATTGCTTTCAAGATAGAGCCAAGGCGATCGTATCGCCGAAGTGGACGGTCGCAGAATACGTCCTGCTTCGGTGCACTGCAACCCTTCCGCGTTGCTTTGATGGCGAAAATCCTGTACTCCTGTTTGCGCCAGTCCCACACGCAAGTTTCGCATTCACCGAACACCCATGGTGCGGCCCAATTTCCATTCTCCGCCATTTCCATTCTCTTTTAATTCTCCGCCTACATGATTACTTTCCTTTTAAATGCGGCATCAAGATGAACTCGACACTTTATGGTGATAGAGCAGATGCAGAAAACGGGAAGACTAATGCCTAATCACGTGTACTGCAGCACATGAAAAAAGCTACGGCAGTTAGGCTAGAGTTTAGCTAGGATCGAAGCGCGTGCGAGGCGGCCATTTTGAAATGCCAACGGCTACATGGTAACGCAGATTTAAGGACGTACTCGATTCTAATGCGCACGCAATTTTTCTACCTGTTTTATCGAAAAAAAAAAAGCGCGCGTTAGATTCGAGTAAATACGGTATTGCTTTCTATGTACACCTGGCGACAAAATATTACAAGGCATGAAATCTGAAAAAAAAAAAAAAAAAAAAAACTGAATATTTCCGCAGCTTGTAGCAGTAGGCAGTAAAATTGTATACGACAATGTCGTTAGCATAACATAGTGGAAGCCCGAAATGCAAATACCAGGTTGCGTTGTGAGCCTGTGGATATAGTCAGCTTTTCTCAGATTTCATGCTTCGTCATATTTTGTCATCGAGTGTAGCTGTGTCAACCTGTTAAAGCTAAAGTACCGATACATACCAGTAACAAGCCTGCCACACTTCTACGTAAGAAAGCAGGAGGGTTATTACCCAGATAAATTGCTAGGAGACTTGAGCATGTGCAGCACTGTATTTTCTTGCCCAAGATTTGCAAGCATTAAACATTGGGATATTCGATTCGATAAGAATTTTTTTCTTCCTTGATCCGATTTGAAATTTACTTTTCGGTATTCGCACAAACGTAATTAAGTGGTAAATACTTTGTTATATCGAGGTTTAACTGCACTTTCCTAAAGGCTACGTATTAGTCATTACAAAGCAAGTTTCTGACCAGCCCATACTACAACTTCGTGAAATGGGGCTTCGCTTATAACAGATCTTCAATCCCACCCCTCAACCCCCCTGTATATTAAAGCTAAGTTTTCTTTGCCTAGTATCTTGAATTTGGCGTGGCTACTGTCTGCTGGGTCAGTCAGTATCATGGCAGATATGTTTTTGGATGCAGTCAACATCCTATCCTTCAAACACCGATAATTCGGAGATGTTTGATTCGAACAGCACCACGCTACCACTGCTAGCCCCAGACTTTTCGTGCCTATTTGAGCCTTTAAAGCTTTTATTCTTCCGTTTGCCAGCGGCGCGCACGAATAACCGTGTTGGCCGCGTGCCTTCAAAACTGCGTAGTTGCAGTTTTGCACCGTGTGGGGATGTGCGACTCTCACGCGTCCCCTGATGTTGTTTTCCCTGCATGTCTCCTGCAGTCCGGCTTCTGCGCGTGGCTAAGCCCGGCGGCGGTCGTGGTGGTTGCGGCGCATTGCGGGAGATGGCGCGAGTGTCTCGATGCTAAGGCCGCCGAACGGCGGGGTGACTTGGGAGAGAAAGGTCGAGGGCGCTTCCTCTTTGGCTTGGGATTGGCGACCAACACGCACGAACGCTTCGCGCGTGCGCCGGCCCGCTTCGCGGGACCATCTCGCGAGGCTAAGAGCAGGACAACGGTATGGACGAACACGGATCGTTCGAACGCGCCACCTGTTCGCGTGACCGTAGACGTGAACGATTAGGCGATGGTGTCACAGCATGGGGCGAACATATTCGCTCGCTATTGGGTCGCGGTGAGTCGGACTTCCTTGATTTGTCGGGCGCCCATGTGAATGTTCTATTGGTAGTAATTCGGCTAGCGTGCATTAGTGTATGAAAAGCGCAATAAATGCTCTTTTGATTGTTTGCACTACTGTGTTGTTCCTTTGTCCCAAGAGCATGTGTGAGGCCCCACAGAGTAAGCACCTTTGTTCTGTGTTTGAAAAAAATTAACTCCGGCATAAAACCGGCTCATGGGTACCTCTGAAGTGCACAGATCCGTTAATGAAATGACGCATTATGTTCAATAGAATCTTCTATTTAATTGATATTTATTGATTTATTATGTGCGACTAAGTGTTTACCTTCTCTCAGTCAATCCTCCAGAATGGCTGTGTGCACTGTGACAAGTACAGAATCACTTAGCTAGATATGTGTCGTACTTCTCTGTGCATGCACCTGCCATAACCACTCTTCCCTCAAGAAGTGTCATACATTTGCCTTCATCCTTGTTACATCGCTGCATGGATATATCACACTATGATACCACTTGATTACAGTTTTCATTTCGGCATAACTTATGAGCGGTGATGTGCATAAACATAAAAATTGCATAATATTATTTTATTGCCTTTGTGATGAATAAACAAGCATTGCATGAGGTTGCACATGCAATGCATGAGGCATGAACACAAAATTGTATGCACCAATGTTGGTTGTGCAGGAGTGAATTAGCCGCTTCACATAAATTCTGCATGAGTCTTCTTTAAGCAGTTTGGAACTCTGCGAAGCAAACTTTCAAAGTGCCAGTCTTCACCACCATCTCATGTTTCATGAAGCAGCAAAATCACAAAAGGAAACCAATATTATATGTATAAACATGGTGCCTCAGAGAGACAGCCAGCTGCATACCTCTGACACCGAGGACTGGTTTGCATCTGTACGTGATGGGTAGAAGCTTGGGTCAACCTTAGGGGTGCTGCTTTGTTGAGGCCGACGAGTGAAACTAACATGGGCAGAACGGGGTGTGGAGGAGGTATCTGGTGCCCAAGACGTTTCTGCTGCCTCTTCAGTGTAGGAGCCATCTGAGGGGAAAAAAGAAGGAGATGGAAAAAGCTGAAGTAAGCTGGATTTTGTTCAGTTTTACAGGCATCATCTCAGTATTAAGCCTTTGAGGGTCATTTTTTATCGCCAAGTGTCCTACCCCCAAGGATGATTTTTTATTGCAGATTTAAAGTCTTTTAAGAGCGACCAATTTTCAAAAACGTCTGCAACAATTTTTTTAGAGTGACCATAAAGTGACAAAAATATTTTCCAAGAGTAAACATGCACTGTTCAAATATGGAAAATAGTTTGTCTACTGTCTTGCGCTAGTCACGCGAAATTTAAGGTATCCTCGAAAGTGACGATCCAATACCGACAGCCTATTTTCTCCCGATTATTCTGACCTTTTGCCGGTCCACATCGAGTCCGAATCATCGGTTGGCGACTGTAGTGCTGCATAAAGGTGAATGAATAGAATGCAGTAAAATCTCATTAATTAAAAAAATCTGGTAATTCCAAATCGCCTTTAGTTCTACCAAGCGAGGCTTTACTTACAGTAAAAACTCGCGCATAATACGAAGTTATTTGCTAAATTTTACCGTGTAAAATTTCTGCCTCGTATAATATGCGAATCCCAAGTTTTCAGCTTAAAATTAGCAGTTTGCGTTTCGTTTTTGCTCAGTGCCACCATTATCAAGACTCGTAGCGGAGGATGCGTCATCTTGCAGTGGCATCGGCAGGCTGCTGCTGCTTTCCAACGGGCGCCATTTTGACCACACTAATAATCGGCACGTTCGCTAGTCCATCTCGCACGATGTCGGGACCGCGAAAGCAGTACCCAGCTGCCTTTAAAAGCAAAGTTATTTTAGCTGCCCAGACCATCGGAAATTGCGCCGCAGGGCAGCACTTCGGCGTCACCGAGGGCAGCGTTTGCGGCTGGGATGACATCCCAGTTACAACCGCCGGACGTTTGCATTAACAAGCCTTTTAAAGACCGGATTAAGTGCTGCTACCGAGACTGGATGAGGATGGGAGACCTGGAAGTAAAAGCTACCGGACGGCTGAAACGGGCCTCTCCAACGGTGCTCTGTAGCTGGATTGTGGATGCACAGGCCAGCATCCCTGAGGAGCTCTTCAGTCGCTCTTTTGAAAAGAAGAAAGATTTCTGAGCTGTGGCATGCCGCCGCACACTGTTTTTCATCATTCTTCACATCGCCGGCCTCACCTGCCATTCTCCCGTTGCCCTTCCTCCCCTCCGAACACGAATGGGCTGCGCCCATAGCTCTACACCGTGCCACCCTCCGAAACACGAATGGACAGCGCCAACTGTGCTGGGCTGGCCGAGCTAGGTCATTCCAGCGAAGCACCGCAAATGTGTGACGCAATAGAGCCAATATGGCGTTGGCGTCCACTGAAATGAAGCGACGAAGTTCGCATCACCATAGTCATAATTGAAAATCGTACTGGAATGACAGCAACGCCGGAACGCTTCATGCCTATTTGTTCCTTTAAAGCCTTCAATTTTGTGTTTACTGCGCATAGCACCGCGTTGGCCGCGTGCTTCAATGAATGCGTAGTCGCCATCCATGATCGCGTCGATAGCAGCCGCGATTTCGTCCGCAGCGGTTGCGGCGAACAGTAGTTCTGTTTTGACTCAGTACCCGCATCGGCCGTGTGCCTTCATAACCGACTAGTCGCCGTCGATGATCACATAGATAGCGACCACAGTTTCGTCCGCAGTTGCAGCAGACGGTAGTTTCGTTTTGACTAGGGGCGCGCATCGGCCGCGCATTCAGAACCGCAAGGTTGCCATCCATGATCGCGTTGACGGTGGCCACGGTTGCGGCAAACAATAGTTTAGTGTTTACTTAGTGCAAAGCTGTCGAGGATGAAGGGCACCGCCTACATCGCGATGGGCGGCGACCTGGTGACACTGGTGAAAAAATAATCGGGATGTGCACGCGGCAATGAAAAGCGTGCCTCAGATGAAGACGCGCCCCCGCGACCGCGCTGTGAAAGAAGTTGCAAGGCCTTCGCCGCTGCAAGCGCCAATCTATGACGAGATGATGAGAATTGCAGCTTCCCCACTGCTTTTGGGCAAAATACAAGCAGGATTCTGCTGACTCATTCAGTAAATAAAAGCATGTTGACATAAAAAGCACTTGTTTGTTGTTTTCTTGTTACCCTCGATAATTCGACATGCGGTTAATTCGAGCATTTTTTTTTTGGTCCCATGAAATTCGAATTAATGGGGTTTTACTATAGCAGTGCCATTCTTGAACGCCGACAGCAGCGACTTGTTACACGTGATCAGAGCATGCAGGAAGCAGAGTTAAACAGTTTAACAAGTATTACAGCACCCGTACAAATCAGATTCATCACGGATGACTGTGTGCTAGTTTAATGGAATAACTTGCAGTGAGGACCAAATTGCACTTAATTCTAACCTTCAAAACATAGTATCCTGGTGTTGCAGGCGCAATATGGAACTAAATGCTAACAAATCAGTTTTCATGAAAATTACAAAAAAAAAAAAATAATTTATCCTTTCCATACAGCAACGTGTCAAGGCCTTTCGCAGAAGTGAATCATTATAAACGTCTAGGTGTCACAATAACTAACAACTTATGCTGGAAAACGCATGTTTCCAACATTTGTAAGTCTGCTTTTCGAAAACTTTGCTTTCTGAGACAAATTGAAACAGGCTCCCTCTAACACTCGATTAACAGCCTATTATTTGCTCATCCGTCCTAAACTTGAATATGCATGCATTGTGTGGGATCCTTTCACCAAAAATAACATTGACGCCTTGGAAATGAAACAGCGCAAAGCAGTAAGATTCATTTTTTCCAAATACCGCTCAACTGACTCCCCTACCACCCTAATGCTTGCACATAACATTCAAACATTGCAATTACAATGGAAAATTCTCAGATTAAAATTACTTTTCTTGCTCAAAAACAAACATTTCTCTCTCTCAACCCACACCCTTTCATAAAGCCACTTGTAGCACCCAGTACAGGGCATCGACATGCTGAATCTAACGCCGTATCTCACGAGAACTAACCTTTTCAAATATTCCTTCTTTCCCCGTACCATATCAGACTGGAACAACTTACATGTAGCACATCTATTCAGCATTGACGCTATTGAACAATTACAAGGATAAATGTGTTCTGTTCCTTTTGTGGGTTCCTTTTATATATTATGCAAATGTGCTAATATATTATGTGTTCCTTTAATATTGTTGCGTATATGCAGCGTTGCTTGTTCACTTAAATCTTATTTGCTAATATGACGCTGAGTTTTACATTTACTTGTTGCATTGTAATCTTTGTTCAGTCTTATTGTACATTTGCTTTAATAGTTATGGTATTTTTGTATCTATCATTTTGCTATCTACGCCCTTCCTGCTTGGGCCGTTACTGGGGCCTGCAGTATGTCATAAATAAATAAATAAATAAATAAATAAATAAATAAATAAATAAATAAACAAACAAACACAATCAGCAGCTAGGTGGAGATGACGGTGGTGGGGAGGGGCACTGGACTACTCGCCATTATAGTTTTCTCACAACAGCTCTGCCATCCCCCCATTCTGAACTTATCATGCAACCCGGTTATAACAATTATCGGTTATAACAATGGAATTTTCGTGGCACTTGAATATTGTTACAAGTGGGTTTGACTGTATTCATACAAGCCAACTGTCTGTGGATGCATGAAAGAGCTGCTCACTCGAGACATTAATGAGGCGCCCCTCAAGGTCATCCAGCTGAGCGCGTACAGCAGACGCCAAGGCCTGGTCGGGCTCTCGGCGGCCACGCTCGAGGGCGAGCTGCAAAGCGGCCCGTTCATTCTTCAGCAGGGCATGCTGCACACCTCGCTGGGGAAACTCGCGCTGGGCCATCTTCTTCATCACCTGTGTGCCAATGCCACAACGATTGATACAAGTTAAAAAAAACATTACACTGGGTTAGGTCCAAAATCAGTCGCAAGTGCTAATGGATGCCCTGAAATTTCAGTGCCATGATAGTATGGGCTGGTACATTAGACAATTTTAGTTTAGCATGTTTAGAGTAATAGCAGGCTCGAAATGTGTATGTGTCCCAATTTTCCAGATTTAATGTTGCCGAATTTGCTTGGTTTACATAACCGGCATGGATGAATTGGCTGCGATCCCGGCCACCCACTTCTAACTGATTTTAGCACTGCTGTAGTAGAATTCACTTCGTTCGTAGCAAATGAATGTGTAAAAAGCTTTCGCTTAGCCTCAGGCCGCTTCGACGACAAAGTATATTATGGATAAATTCGCGCAGTTTTCAAGTTCGCTTCTCCTTTCGAATGCTTCGAAGCCCAGCAAGAGAAACGCCTTGGATGGCAGCGCCACCTGTCAGCGAGGTCGAGAGCTAGGCACGATGGCTGGTTTGTACTGATTTCATTGCCGATTTGCAGGCATGGAAAGTACAAATACAATGCACTCCCGGCTGTCATTGTAGTACTACTTGCACTTTTCACAAACACAGGCAAAACTGAAAAGAAATCACTTGTGTGCACCATGTATGCTAAATTAAAGGCTTAATTGAATAGCATTCCCGGGTCAAGAGCAATGCTGTACTAAAACTTGCTTTCTGCAAAGTTCGTTTGAGGAACATTAACATTATTTCCCTTATCCTGCTATTATGTGAACGTTAAACTAGAACTGTCCAATGTAACAATTCTATTCTAATGCCATTCCGTTTCACTTTTTGTCACTTGTCTTAACAGCTATTCACCCACATTACCACAGGGATCGGCCAGTTGTGAACAGTGGATAATACAAAAGGAATAGAATCTAGTGAAAGGAACCCTCACATTATACCTGCCCAGGTCTTTTTTCATTCCTTAGCAGGAGCCAAGAATCAAAGCTGCATCTCATGACTAGTACAAAAGCAACAAAGCCACTGTGCTACTGCGATGGAAAACTCCCAAACCTCTCACTTGCAAGAGCAATTACCTGTGCATAAATAACTGCTGTACACCACCTACAGCTTAGACCACTTATAACGTAACCATTTATACTGCAGAACTGGCTACAACGCGGTCTTTTCTGACTCCCATTTACCCTCTTAACTCCATGCATACACATACCACGTAACGTGCAGCCGCGCAAGAAGAAATAGCGGTTATAATGTGCGGGAAAATCCCACCAACAAGCGCAGTAGCAAGCAGAGTTCTCAACGAGGTGCGCCCGCCAATGGGAGAGGAGAGCAACGAGGGAGATGCAGAAGAGCATGAGGCGCGAAGCGAACTAACCAACAGAAAAAAAAAAAAAAAAAGAGGATGCGGCGGCAGTGTAATGGTTGCCTAGGCGACGAAGAAGCCTTTTACTCAGCTGCTTATCAGCAGTGCACTTCGCATAAATGCAGCTTCAGTTTCTGTGCACCTGTCGCGATGCGCGTCGTGAAGTGCAGATGTCACACGTGCGACACTGTCGGTTTAAGCAGTGTTCCGCAAATTTAGTTTAGAGCTATTAGGCTTTATGTGCACTTTTGAGCTTCCGCCGCTCATACCAGTGTGCGCACATACAAGCTTGGTAGGCATTCGTAGTAGGTGCCGCGACTGTTCGCCCGAGGAACCTAACTCCGCTTCATATGCATTGCTGTCAGTTCAGCCCATGCGCGTGATCGCATGCGTAGTCTCTATGTAATCGTCTACTGTTATGAACATATCAAGGGCAAGCTTCCCACAATGGCATGCCACCCGACACTTCTTGCCGGCCAGGCCTAACCAGTGCGCCTTGTCGGAGACCAAAGATGTGGTTTGGTGCCAAGTCAACAAAATGTGTTGCAATGGCTGTATGGCACATAGAAAGTGGAGAAACCATTTTGATAACGAAACTGAGGGCACTGGCAACGCCCAAATGACAGCGACTTGGTCTGCGGTTGCCATGTTTTCAACACCGTGCATACGCCGATCAGTTCGAGAAATCGGATGACACTATACTGATTTCTACTGAATTTTTTAATAACTTTTTAAAAAATTATTATTACATTGTTAAAAAAATTTAATTATGTCATTTTCCGTGCCAAAACCACGATCTGATTATGAGGCACACGGTAATGGGGGACTCCGGAATATTTTAGACCACCTGGGTTTTTTAACATGCACCTAAATCTAAGTACACGGGTGTTTTCGCAATTCGGCCCTATCGAAATGCGGCCACCGTGGCCGGCATTTGATCCCGCAACCTCGTGCTTACCTGCCCAACACCATAGCCACTAAGCAAACACGGCGGCTTTATTACTTTGTTTGCTTCATGCGAAGACCGCAGCTACTTGAACAATAACCTTTCAACGTTTGTAAACTTAAATGAATGTAAAACACCCGGTCGCACGCTTTGATTCTCGGATACGTGCGGCTGTTTGGTCTACATGTTTTGCATATGTGCAGGCCTTAAAAATAGTTTTGGTTAATGGCTTATAGTGTGAACATTTGCGACTCCGGCGACTTACGTTATAAGCAGTCTACACCATAAAACCAAGACAGTATAGACTTAAATTTTTGCGCGCAAACAAACAGGGACGAAGAAAAGGAGACACAAGGAAAGCGCTCGTCCTTGTGTCTCCTTTTCTTCGTCCCTGTTTGTTTGCGCGCAAAAATTTAAGAAAATGAATCTGTTCCAACTAGGCCGACTCGCAGTTATGCTACAGTATAGACCACTTATAATGCAAGTTCCTGGAGTCACGAATTTTTGCACTGTGAGCAGTACTGCACTATAACGAAAACAACATTTTTCAAAGGCATGTATGTGCAAAACATGTAGACCAAGCAGCTGTGTGCATCCAGGAAATTAAACATACAACTGAAATGTGCCCTCACTTTTGTTAGCGAGGTGGTTCCTCCGTTTTTCCAAGTGCTGTAAACCCACTGCAAGGCATTTCATTGACTCTGCACCAAACCGCAATTTTAGCCATCGACTCCCAATGAGACAGCGCTAGCTAGCTGGGATCTCGGGTAGCATGCCATCGCATGAAGCTCGCCCTTGCTGGAGATTTTTTTTCATGTGTGCCGCCATATTGTATAGGCAGTGGCACCTTCTATAGGCAGCCAGCATGCTGGCTTGGGCAAGCGCACCATGTTGTATGCTAGATATGCCAGAGCGCAAGCAGCATAGCCACGGGGACTTTTCCTAGCGGCGTGTCGGAGGAAGCCATCCTCTCGCGCTAGTGGCGCCCCTTTCTCTATTTCTTGTCCTTGGCGCAAGGGCCCTTTGATTCCTGCGCCAGGCTGGGACCAGGCGTTTGTGCAGTATTGGGTGTCGCCGAAGACAATAAACAGTTTCCGCTTACTATAAGCAATACTGTGTTTCTTGTGTGCACAGTGCTTTTTGAAAAAAAGAGGACAAGAACAATTTCTTTTTTTTTTAGGTTTTTTTTTCGTCCCATCGTCTACGATTCAATCACCTGCTTTATGGAAATTTTGTCCTCACAAATATCCGCCAGATTCATTTTATGCGGTCCCCATTGAATATTACTGCTTAGCAATGCCAAAAAGCAATATTGAAACACAAAACTTATATGCATCATGCTGGTTTTACCAACCATAGTTATCGTGTTGAGCAACGCCATCAACTAAATACAGGAGGATAACGTAGAAATAGCATGGTGATTTCAGGTCGACTAGACTTGAATGCGTGAGAACAATGACGGTGGCTGACGCATATATTTTATGACTGGAGCTTAGATGTTTCAGCCTTCCATTAGGTTGGCCATACACGAGCACTCATGTTTCAGTTGTTACAGAAGCAATCAGATAGTGAGAAAATTTTCCAGTTTATGCTGAGAATTCAGAGACAAATCACAGCTGATGAAGCGTGTCACATGCTTACACAACCAAGAGAAACTTTCATATACTGTAGGTACCGCTGCACCGAAAGGCTACAGAGTGGTTCTTCCTACGACCTCAAATGAACTGACAAGACAAATTTCATGAACAAGCTAAATCATCTCCAAATCGTTCCGCAGCACGCGACGGCAATACATTGAAGCAGCGCCATGCTGGTTTGCACAAGCCAGAGAGGAGGAAAGGCTCGCTAAGTGCTCTTTCCTCTTCGCCCGATGAAAAGGTCTAGATGTTCGTAGCTGTAGACGAACACATTGATGTGGCGTGAGATCACGCGCACGGGCAGCACTAACGACAATGCACGTGAAGCGGGGTTGGCGGGCAAATACTGCAAACACATATAGCAAACGTTCTATGTGTGCGTACTGGTAGTAACGACGAAAGCTCGCATGCAGACATTTTGAAATGAAAAATTTGCAGAACACAGTTTAAACTGACAGCATCGCAGAGTCAAGGTCGCCAGCGTGATATCTGCACTTTGCAACAGGTGAACACGAAACGCACTCGTGGCCTCGACAGATTTTTCCGTGTTGCTAGAGTCATCAAAAACAAGAAATTGATTTTACTGACGAAATTCTTTTTCAAGCCTCGCCGATAATTGAGACATTTTAGAGACCCCTTGTCCGAAAATAGCCAGAGACTGTATTTAATTTCTACACACAAACTGAAGAGCGAAAGAGCGGCAATGCGCACGCGTTTGATGCAGACGCATGCGACTGGCAAACGGCCAGAGCAAAAGGCTTCTCAGTTGCCTAGGAAACCCCTGCACACCAGTGAAGCGAGCATGTTGTGGCGATTCCCCCCCCCTCCATTTCTTGTTTGTTCACTCACTCCACGTCTCCTCCTCCTACTTCGCATTGCCCTCGTCGCTCTCTACTCGGCCAGCACGCCTCGTTGAGAAATGTGCTTGCTGCCTCGCTTGTCTGCGGGATTTCCCGGCAACAGCATTATAACTGGTATTTCGTCTTGCACAGCTGTACTATAAGCGGCATGCATATACATTGAGTTCTATGGGAGGATAAACAGGAGTCAGAAAACACATTCTATCCTGTCCTGAACTATAAGCGTTTACGTTATAAGTGGTCTGAGCTGCACAACAGTTCAAGCAGCAACCTAAGTGTGCACAGATGCACACATTACTGCACACATTACTGAAAGACTGCCTGCACTGTTCTAGAGATACATTGAACAGCAGCATCCCAATATGTGGAGTTCAAGCACAAATTTAGCCTGCTGAAGCCATTTTATAAAATGTGCACAGTCTGGAAAGTAGAAAGCAACTCCCCTTAGCGCAGTACACATGGGAGAAAACGATCTGCTAGTACAGAGTGGAAAACTTACGAGGGCAGTGTAAAAGGCAGCCTGTGCAGTGGTCAACTGGGAGAGCATTTCAGCGGCCTCGTCCAGACAGTCTGCATTCATAGCACGCACAGCAAGAAACATCTTGGCTTCCTGCTTGAGGGCCCTCGTCTCCTGTGGGCCGGTCAAGGCACTACCGGCTGACACACAAAACAGCCGGCGTGATGCCGACAATGGGCTGCTGGTGCTGCCAGACTTTTCCAGCATAGAAATGACAACCTCCCAATAGTGTGCCGCCCAGTCTTCTAGGGCCTTAGACTCCTCCTCGAGGCCATCAGCTCGCCTGGACAACGACTGCATGCCAGCACCACGAACACAATGTCATAATGTAATGTGTGCCGAAGTTCAAGGTTTTATTTACAGAGCAACGTGCTGGGGCGCAATCTTGTAACAGATTGAAAAGCCAACAGTTTATGTGCCCTCTCAAGATTGTTACGAATCACGCTTTCGTAAAAGCGCAATGCGGTTTGCTTCCCAAACTGTTATAAGATCGTCTCCCAGCATGTTACCTGGAGAACCTTAAAAAAAAAAAGATAGGCATGTCTGAATATCCAATAGTATATTTCTAATTGAATATTGAATATCAGAAAATTTATCACAAAGTTCGATGCTTACAAATAATGCACTACAGCCTCAGCTCGTTATATATTTGATTGAAGAAACAGTTTCATGACGGATTAGGCGCTAATAATTACAGAACAGATAGTTGATGACAAATACAGCCCAAATATGCAGTTTTCTAAAAATCAAGTTGATCGTTCCGGTTTTTTTTTTTTTTTTTTTTTTTTTTTTTTTGCTTTTAGGGGCGGCGTCCCTTCTTAAAACACTCCACCATAGAAAAACGACAATGCGCCTTTCGGGTACCAGAAAATTCACAGCTATCGCTGCTAACCCTACTGCCATAAGCATCTTAATCTATCCGTTTAATAGCGTGTGGCGTGGTGCCATTGCAAGTATACTGCACACTTATAATAGGCGATAACCGAAAGTTGCCATCATTCCCTGCTGCAAGCGGCGCAAAGTGAACGTGATGTTTCACTCTTTCAGTAACCCATCACCGTCTTATAACATAATGCAACAGGAAAATGACAGCGCACATCTGGGGCCGCTTGGCTTCACAAACTCGGCGTGTGTTGGTGTCTCGTGCTGCAACGATTCGTGCATTACGTAGATGTCAACTACACCCGAGTGACTGAGTCGTACGTTTTCATGGTTAGTACATTTTAATGCGAAAGGATTATATGCCCCACTACACAAGAATCCGGCGGCTGTGTGACCGAGCAACGGTACTAAAAATGGCTGACGGCGCAAACAGTAAAAACAAAAAAATGCTTGGATTGATGTCAAATTTCTCAGGGAAGTTCCTGTAAACAAAGCAAATTTATGGTGTTGAAAAGAAAATTTGGTGGTGGAAAGTTTGGGTCTGGGTGGGAATCGGACCCAGGTCTTCGGGATGAGAGACGAGCACTCTTCCCCGATGCCACAGCGGCTCCACGGTTCTGGCTGACCAAAGGTATGCCTAGTGCGTGCGTCACTGCACATGGTACGTCGCAGCAATCTGGTTGACTAACGGTTTCACCAAAGGGACTAACTACTACAGTAGAACCCCGCTGTTGCGTTCCTCGGTGCTGCGTTTTCCCGGCTGTTAAGTCTTTTTCGGCGGGTCCCCGCACAGCTCCCATGGAACCCAATGCATTGATAACTACGCTGTTGCGTCACAACTGTGGGACCGTTCCCGCATCATACGTTGCGAACTGCCACCCCGCGCTAGCCCAAGCAGATATTTTGATTTTTCATGTCGCTTGGCTTGGCGGCTTGACGATGGCATTGGCCGCGCGCCGTATGCTTATGTGCAAGTGAAAGCGTGCGAGGGGAGCCCACGATCGCGTCTAAATGTCGCAAGCGAGAGAAAAGCCGGGAGGAAGCGCGCCTTCTTCCGCTGCACTCGAGGCACCGGCAAGGAAGGAAGGGGGCAGTGATAGCAGGCGGCGTTGTACTCTGGCATCAACTGCGTACTGCACGGCGGCGCGCGGTTGCGCGGGCCGTATCTTGAAAGCGATCTGCGTTGGAGGCAGAGTCTAGGCAGTGTAGGTGCGTCAGCGGCTCGTAGCTTTGTGCTTGCTGTGTGTTCACGGCGCTCAGTTTGCATTGAAGCGATAGACAACAGCATGAAGGTCAGTTCGCACGCTTCTGCAGCGGCGCTTCCTCACTGCCAGCGTTTGAAAGCGCGTGTCCTGCACTCATCCAGTGTGATGTATTCATGTTTGCCTGTGGACGCTGACACTATGATTGTTAATAGTTAATAAGCGAATGTTTACAAGTTTATACGGACGATAAAACTACTATCTTTACTTTGTATAGCTGTCTACTAATTTGCTATCGCAATCGATGCTTCAGCTTTCAGGCGAAACTACAACTTTTTTTCCCACCTAAGAATTCAAATAATATCGTGTGCAGTTCAACACTACTCCCATTTCTCAATTTTTCCTGTTTCTCGGCTTTTGCATTTCCCAGCTCTTATGGTTTTTTTTTATGGTCCCGTGAAAAACATATCAGCAGGGTCCTACTGTATAATGCTTTCACATTCCTATACTTAAGCAATCTAAATGTATCTGCCAAATTTTTTCCGACATTTTTTCCTAAAAAATATGAATGAAGTTCTACGGTATTACTCCTGTATAGCTGTCAGAAAGCAATATTGTGAAACGTACCTTTTTTGCAAATGTCCTAGCCAAGTGAACAACCAGAGCAAGGTCCATGCTATGGTTTCCAATTCCACGGATCACTTCAAGTCCTCTTTGCAGAATGCGCCTGAAGTCAGCCATTCGATCCCTAATCAAACAATGATGATGCAAGAATAAGCAACCAGTTGCAATTAATGCACCCTTCAATATAAAGTTTCAATTCACACGCCTGATTTCACAGCAAATGTATACAAATTGCAAACAATGTCCAATCTACTATATATATGAACGGTATAAAAAGGACAATTAATTATGAGGGTAACAGAAGGGGAAAATGCAAACAAGTGGCCACGCACCAAAAATATACCAAAACATACTATTTATTGCGATGGCAATAATATGGGCCCTCCAAGCGAATTTCCGCTGTCTGCAACATGAGGTTCTGTATAAAATCTAAGGGTGATAAGATTGCAGCCGCCATATGCAGTAGGTGAAAGGGTAAGCATGCGAGAGTGAGCCAAGAAGGGCGGCTTGATGTGGTGTCTCTTCTACCTCTGGGGCAACCGTGCGTGCGGGGGGGGTCCACAATTGCCTGTGCGAGCGTGACTTCATGTTTGTTAACTCTTTCCCTGCTGCACCCTTCTGCATCGTTAGCCCGCTATCCATGATTTGAAACACCACTTTCGAGACCTTCCGCACAGCTCCCAAACAGACTTCGCCATCATATGTGAAGGAGAACTATACTTTTATTTCCTACGCAGTTCGCTTTTTTCCCCGCTTGACGGTGATATTTTAACACACTCTGAAGTTTCGCTATCGCTAGAGTAGAAAGCAAAAATGGCTGCTTGTGGAAGGGGCACGCGTGCTTCCAAAAATAGCGGATCTCGTGATTCCACTGCGTCTGCAGCTGATTTTATCGGTGGATCGAGCAGCAGCGAGTCTGAGGATGTTAGCCCAGAACATCTGCTGCCGAAGCTCGGTTATCTTTGCTTTTTGCTTTGGCCTGTCCTTGTTGTCACAAGAAATGCTACGACAGGAAAATCGAGCAGAAAACAAGAGTTTATTGCAAGGACATGCAACATTCCACTATGTTTTACATCGAGGAATTGCTTCACTGCATGGCACGCCCAACTGTAGTGCTTGCAGTTAAATTTTAGGAGTGGAAGACATGTTGAATAAGAAATTTAGAATTTTTTCGGAGATAGCGCCTATTAGACAGCAATACATTTTGAATATCTCATCATTTTTGGTACATTCTTCTTATTAGATACAAGCGTGTCTTTACAACCTTTGTTCAATTTTATCCCAGATATAGATTGCCAGAATTTTAATTCTGGCAATCTATATCTTTTTTGACATACATCTCGTTAAGACATTTATGGGTGAAAAAGTGCAGTCATTCTGCTTTTTGTTTATCTATTACATAAAATATTGAGTGCAATATTTCCTTAAGAAAGAGAAATCTGGCGTAACCTACAAAAAACACCTATTCTCCCCACAGTAGGGAAATACGTAATAGTTCAGCAGAAACCCGCTAGGTGGAGAGAAGTAATAATGGAAAATGAGTGGATGTCTCATTTTCCACTTAAGGGGGAAGCGGGTCTTTGAGACCAAAAATTGTGAAAAAAATTCATTTTTTGAAATGTTATTTTTGGATTCAGCTCCTGCTGATGTCTTGGCAATTTTCATGCATTTTAGATCAGTATTTTAGCTGTAACAGCATGTTATATCCCATTCGAAAGCTGAATTGTCACCGTTGGAAGCGCAAAAAAATGGGCTTTCTCAGCGCCGCGCTGCTGCCGTTCTATGTTCGATACTGCAGCCATTTTGGTTTCATTCGAAGGAGCCGCACTTTTTATTCAATATCCAGCCGCGGTTGTTTCCATCCACTCAGAATTCACATAGAAAATCTGCGCCAAAAAAAGGTCCCACCGTGTGAGCTTATTCTCAGAGTGAGCGCATGTGACTGAATTGCGCTTCCGATTCGCGCAGCCTCCCACGTCGTCTGCTGCGCACACTAAATGGCCCGTTGACGTCGCCATCTTGTTCATCGTTCGAGACATTGTCGGATTACGCTCGGAAGATCGCAACTTCGCGCAAGTTCGGCAAAAAACTAAAGAAGCCGTTTTCGAACGTCCCAAAGACTGCGCACTGCGGCGGTGTATTGGCACAGTGCCAAGCTAGCCAGACGAAGTGCACTGCAGCCGCCGAGTGCGAATTAGACCTGGGCTCTCGGCGCTGTTTCGAAACTTTAACATGGCGAAGCGATATCAAAAGTCTCGCAGTGTACATAAATTCGGAAAGAAGTGCAAAAAACAAAAAACTAGCGCAAGGCGAGATCATGGCTCGGGTTAATCACAAGTGATTCTAGCGCTGGACGTCATGGTGGCGGAACGCGATTCATCAGTCGAAATGCCGATTTCTGCTCGTGTTTTGGCGACCGCCTCTGATGACGTCGGTAATCAGCAGCGTGACACAAGGTTCAACATAATGTTCTTGATGAGCACCAATTGCACGCACAATAGTGAAAACAGATTGAGGATAAGATCTACAGCGAATCGTCAACTACCGTGAGCGAGTGCGACGGTGTTCCCAGATACGGCCAATTATGCTGCTGATCACAGTGCCGCTCCGTGCAGTTTTGCTAATAATAATTTCCAGGAGCAGAGCAAGACGAGATACGGCTGTGCGAATTGCCTGCAGTACGCGCTGGAACAACTGACGCCCTTGCAGCACTAACGGCGCTACGCCGGCTTTGCAGCCGCACGAACCGAAAGCCGGCGGCCGGCAGGCGACTGCCCCCTCCAGCGCAGCCGACACCTGGGGCGTGGAACTGAGAGCCACCGTCGAGCCCCGACAACGATCCCGCCCACCTTGAAAGCACGAGCAGTGCAGCTGACCAACCGCCTCCGAGTTGGCATCAAGTGTACGCCAGCTGAGGGCTACATCACCACCAGCCCGAAGCTTGCTCGGTCGCCAACCTTGGCGGGTACTCAGGGAAACGGACGTCCCTAGGTGCCAGCCTCAACGTACGGGGGCCTTCGTAAGGGGGGGGGGGGGGGGGGGGGAGGATGTGGGGAGCACACGCTGCCACCTTCTCCCGCGGGCGCTCGCCGTCGCTTGCGCACGGAGCGCACGCGGCGGGCGCGGGACCCGGGCGGGCACGGGAGAAATGCACTTTGCCCTCTCCCGGTTCTCGCGTGCCCGCGCGGGAAGAGGGAAAGTATCCGGCGGGTGAGGAGGCCATTTCCCTCGCAAAAAGGTAAAAAGGATAAAAGAGCGCGACCGAGAGACCCCCGGGCCTCTCTGACCTCGCTACACCTACCTGCCCATATGGATATACCCGCTGCAACCCGTGAGTGACCTTGTTTGCGTGACTATCACACGTGACGAGACAAGCCTATTTTATTACTTATTATACAGAGCGGACTTCCCTCTGCAAGTGTGTTTTATTGCCCACAGCAATACACGTTGTTGAGTTGACTCGCTTGTTGCCTTATTCGCCCGAACCCTACGTAGCTGCGATTACACGCATTGGGACGGGTTGGGGAAGACCCCCACAAGGAAGACAGTGAGCAATGCTCAATGAAAATGGTGTAGCGTCTAGTTTAAGCCGAACTGTGTGCTCGTCTGGCAGCGTCCCAAGAACACAGAAAAGGCTAGGGTCTAGATGCAGATTGTTGGAGGCTTCTCGTTCTTCAGAAACGTAATCCAAGAACTTGCAGACGCCCAAGGCTTGAATTGCCGGAAAACCAAGCAGCGGTACAGTTTTGGCTGCAAGATAACGTAGCAGTTTGGTAGACCGCCCCTTCCAGGACAAAGTCGCATGGAATGTACCCAAAACAGAGATAGGGTGGTTTCCGGGACCTTTGAGCTCTCATTCCGGTTCTCGTAACATTGTGAGCAGACCAGGGAATCAGCTATGGAGGACAGCAACTTCGGCACCCATGTTAACCTTGAACAAAACTGAACGTAAGTTCCCAAGCACATTGCCGAACTTGGCGTTCGGGCGCATTTCAGCCGCGGCATGAAGTTCGATGGAACTGGCAGAGGGCTTTCGCTGCCGCTTGCCGGCGAAAACAGGAAAGCATTTGCAACAGTAATTGCAAATTGCACAACGAACTGGACAGTCGGAACCCATATGTGAAGAGTGACCGCAAAAATCGCAGGTATTGTTCTGCCTTTTTGCTGTTGCTTCATTTGGTCAACAAATGTACGCGGTGTCAATGACCAGCTGAGGTGCATTTTCCTGCAAACACCTTTCACATTCCTTCTTGGCGTCTTTGTCTTGGCGAGCTTGAGTAAGCGCTTGTTGCAGCGTTAACTTCGGGTTTTGGCAAAGCTGGTCCAATAGCTTCCGATTTCGCAGACCAACAATGAAACGGTCACGAACAAGCCTTCTTCCACTGCACTTGAGCTGCAATTGGAGCATTTTACCATAGTATGCAGAGCAGTGAAAATGACATCGACCGACTCAACGGGCTCTTGAATGCAGTGATGGAACCGTGCAGATTCGTAAAGTTGATTAGGTGGATTCACGAAGTGGGCACCGAAGTCCTTTTTTAGAGCTGACCAAGTCCTGAAAAGCAGCATCTCCAAGTGATATGGACATCAACACCACTCTCGCTTGAAGGCCCATGCAATATAGCATAGAACGTGGCTGCACCTGCTGTTCCCTGGCAGGTGCAGGCACCATGGAACAGCTGATATGAGGCAAGGCGAAGGAGTAATCTACATACTGCAGAAGCCACAATGGCCAGGATCCCGGGTTCCCAAAGTCGAAGGGTGGCGGTGGACACAGCTGCACAACTCCTGCTGAATGTGGCGGAGTGGTTGCCGGAGTGGCCGCTGAATATGGCGGAATAGGCGGAGTGGTGAAACGAGACTGAGGTGGCTGGGTTCTGAGGTGCGGTTTCAAAATGGCGAAGGGTGAAAAATTAATAATTATTGATGCTTTCATAGGCAAAACTGAGAATTTTGTTGGGTAAATACATCATTTTGTTGCTCAACAAGTCATTATGAGCTAATTTTCGCATGGAAGCGTAGTGTTGAACTGCACAGAACTGCACACAATATTATTTTAATTCTGACGTGCGAAAAAAAGTGACCTTCGTGCTGTTGTCCATCGCTTCAACGCAAACTGAGAGCGGACAACACACAGCACGCACAAAGCTACGAGCCGCTGATGCACCTACACTGCCTAGACTCTGCCCCCAACACAGATCACTTTCAAGATACGGTCCGCGCGCCGCCGCGCAGTACACAGTTGATGCTAGAGTACAACGCAGCTCGCTATACCTCCCTCCCCCTCGCTCTCGAGCCGGTGCCTCGAGCGCAACGGAAGAAGGCGCGCTCCCTCCCTGCTTTTCTTTCTTGCGCGCATGAGATTTAGATGCAGTTGTCGGCTCCCCTCGCACGCTTTCACTCGCACATACAGAATACGGCGCTCGGCGACGGCGTTATCGCCCTTGGACTTTATACAGAACATCTATGCGCCAAAACTAATTCTAGGGCCACGCGTCATAGACACCATCTTTAGATAACAAATACGGATCTCAAAGGCCATACTTTTGCTGGCGGAAACCGAAAATACGTCATGGGTGTTAATTCCGGCACTTTAGGCGGCCAATGGCATCATCAAGCCACCAATCCAAGCGACATGAGCAGTCAAAATGGCTGCTCGGGCCGGCGTGGGGTGGCAGTTCTTAACGCATGATCCGGGACCGGTCCCACAGTTGTGACGCAACAGCGGGATTACCAATGCATTGGGTTCTATGGGAGCTGTGCGGGACTGGCTGAAAACAACGTAACAGCCAGGAAAACGCAGCACCCGGGAACGTAACAGCGGGGTTCTACTGTACCAGAATTGAAAAATTGATTTTTTAGTGATATTTTTTGTCTCCAAGACATGTTCCCAGACCACATTGCGTTAGCGCACGTACTGCCACAGGACAGCACAAGTCTGGCTCCCAACTGTGGTTTCTTCATGGCACGCTCACCTGGCAGTGTTGGTGTGTAGGCGGTAAGCAGCGTTCCACCACTCAGCCTGTGGCCCTGTGCATAACTGCACACCCACGTGGGGAGGGAGTGCCAAGGGTCCCTGCGAGGGACGCATGGATTTCCGGCCTAGCGACTGAGCCGCACAGTACCGTGCCGCCTCAAGGAATGCCAACGTATCCATCTGGCTCAACGTCTCAGCTGCCCCAGAATTAAACGCATGTGGCTCCCGCTGAAGCCTCTCAAACACTCGCACCTGGACAGACAAAAGGCACAACAGCAGAATGAAGGCCAAGGACATAATCCAAACCATCCTGATGCTTTTGCCAACTGGTTAGCTTGCGCCAGCTCACCTCAAAGAAGTGCTCAGTGCCCTTGGACTTCTTGTCTTGTATTGAACTCCAGTGCAGAGCCAGCCAGACCAGATGGTTAAGAGATGAAGGGTGTAGCCATTGCGCCTCTGCACAAGTTTTTTATATTACAAACACTATACATAACAGCACCCAACAAAACATAAGACGAAAACAGGAATTTAACACAGACTGCACATACTCTTACCAACCTATATTTTATTTGCATCAACAATGGTTCTGTGAGTCTAACAAACTTGAAGACCAACCCACCTTAGCCTCAAGAACAGAAACAGCTCATGCATACAAGGTAAAGAGAGGGACACTACCTCATTTGTGTATATTGTTTCCGTTCAAATGGCCATAGATCAACAAGCAGAACAACAAACCCTCCATCCTTGCCCAACTCAAAATTAAGCCACACTGCTTTGGGATTTCAAATTACTGCACACATGGTAGAGCATCACCACGTGCATGCACTCTAAGTCATGTGGTTTCATTGACAACTGTGTCTAGCTACTGCCCATTAATTTACAGCCTAACAGACGATCTATTTCTAATGCTAACCAATGTGTACTCAGGAGAGGCAGCGTCCGCAGAGTACTTCACGTGAAGGAGTCGCACTGTCTACCTACGTTTTCAGGGATATTGGCTAGCTAAGCCAACATAATGAAGCCTAACAAAGCAATAGGCACCTCATGGCTCTGGTAGCACCAACGGTAATAAATATGAACACCTCACCCATGATTGCCTTTTACCTTTACATCATCTGGAGCACGGTAAGTACAAACAGGCCTCTTTTTTTTAACCTGCATTTTTCATTACATGTGTTTAAATGAGCCTATAACAAACAAATAGATCTATAACTAACAAATAGATGAAGTACGAAAATGTCTTTGGTATCCCTAAAATGATGCCAAAGGCTCTTTTTCGTATTTTTCACTTTTTCTGTTAGAAGTTGCTTTATAAATTACGAGCACAAAAATTTTATAAATTATTCTAAACTTCTAATGAACCTTTACACTGTATATGTCATCCTATTTTTGAGGGGTGTCCGTACCTCACACATACCACTTCCTGAGAAAAAAAAAAAAAAAACTTCTTCAAACCTACAGTAAAACCTCGATAATTCGAACTCGGTTAATTCGAAGAATTTGAGCGGTCCCGTCATTTTCAATGCAAGTTCTACCGGATAATTTGAATGGCCCGCGCGGCTCTATTCGGATAATTCGAAGTTTCCGGCTGGTAGCAACGTGCGGCTATTAGGTTAGGGCGCTCCGTACAGTCACCAACCAGTTTTCCGAGCTCGTGGGGACTGAAAAATAGTCCGAAAAACTCGTTCGGCCAAAAAAAAAATTATTAGTGCGGCTTAAAAAAAAACTAATAATGCCCTGCCTCACACTACGCTCGGAGGGGATCGACTTGCTTGGATTTGCGCAGCAGTGACGTCGTCTCTGTGTACAGGCGACACGAACGTCACCGCGTTGACGATCTCCGCCAAAGGAGTTCGCCATGGAGATAGAAGAAACGAGCTTGGCACCGCTTAGCTCTCGCGAAGGCACAGGAGGTAGCGCCGATCACCGAGACATGGGTCTCCGAGACACCTGCTCAGTGTACACGCCATGTTCAAAATAGCAACCGAAACTTTAGAGAGAAAAAAAAAAAAAACTTGCTAACTGAATTAACAAGCGTGGTGACAGCGCGCACAAGCAATCATGAATAGATCACACCCGATGACCGCAGACAACCACAGTCAAAACGCTGGCGCAAACGAGCGTGGCCGCCGCAGCGAGCGAAGGTTCGTGCAGTCTATCGCTTCAACGGCAACTGACTCTGAGCGGCGAAAGCACAGCGCATACAAAGGTCAGAGCCGGCTGGAGATCGCTTTCAAGATACGGTGCGCGAGAGAACCCGCTCCGGCACTATGTACGCAGTTAAAAATTTTATTCCGGAAAATCGAACTTTCGGGTCTCAATTCATCCGAAAAATTGCGTGCGAAAATGCATGAACTCAATGGGAACCCTGACAGTGCATTTTTGAAGTCCGGAATATCCAGCAAGTCCTTATTTTTGGAGTCAAGCACCCCCACACCCGCTTTCGTGGCAGTTATCGATTCCGCGAACATCGTCCGCAACTTTGTTGAGTGCAGTGCGAGTGATATTTGTATGCTAAATGTTGTGAGCCAGCTAGAGAGCATGGCTCTAGGGGCGGCGAACTGCCGTGCCAAGTAACCCCGGATCAGTGATTACTTCGAGTAATCTTTCTCGGACATGGAAAATAAAGGCGATTTCTTTTTGCGGCAAGTTCTTGCTTGTTTTCTTTTATTTTTATTCATTTCGATTAATTCGAAAATCCACTTAATTCTATGAATTTTCGTGGTCCGGCGACCTTCGAATTATCAAGGTTTTACTATACTTTCCAAGATTTTTTGCAACTACCCACACTGGAAGGCACAAAATTTGATGAACACGATAAAATTATAAACTGCATGCACTTAGTAGGTCTGACGAAGACTGTGGGACGATCCCAAAGCAGTGCAGTCTAACACAGGGTCTCAAAGCGCTAGTTGTCTCGAGGAAAAAATGAAACACAGTGGCATGTGATGCATGCGCCAGACGTTTCCAAGCACAAAATTGGCACGAGTGATGCATGCGAGCGACCGGGGCCTAATGGTTAGAGCGCTGGGCTGCCTTGCTGGAAGACCTAGTTTCCATCCCACCATCGGTCTCACATTTCTTTATAGCATTATAGGCGGACTTCACCTACTTTAGAGATATCACAATTCCTCTGACAAAAAATATGGGCAGACCTCGAAGACAGTGCAGTCAAACACAGCGTCTCAAAGTGCTGGCTGTCACAAAATAAAATGCAAAAGAAAACTGTTTAGTGCATGCGAGTGCATCACAGTGCACAAGAAATAGCAAGTTTGTAAGAGATAGGAGGTATTGCAACATCACACCGATAAACGAAAGTGAATAGGGTTGTCTGTGACACACGCGCATGCAGCTGTCAAAACATCATAATTACCCCATTCTAAGTATATGAAAGCACAATTATTAAGCATGAAGCATATAATTATATAGCATGCCAAGTAATGGCCTAGTTTTTTCCTACCTTGATCATGCTCCTGAAGGGCTGCAAGGGTGGGAAACTCAAAGGCACACTTGACAAGAGTTGGGTCATGGAGAAACCATGATGCAGTGCCTTCTCCATCAAATAGGCTCTTGTAAATTTTTTTTCGTACCTGAGGAAACAACAAGCAAAAATTTGTGTTTTTTAGACCGACTTTAATATGGCATGTATTTAGCATAGATGGTACACGTTTCTACTTCACTGCAGTATAGGCAGATTGTTTACATGATGGACACGTATGCCTTCTACTGTTAAAATTGCTTATGGTGCCCACTATCCTAGAGTGGCCCGTAAGTGCCCATTTGGGTTCACTTTTACTATGGCCACACTGCTTACAAAGTTTAACATCAACCTCATTTTGCAGTAAGTGTGACAATATGTTAAAGAAATGTGACTGTAGTAGGAATTACTTACTGCCACTGTTGACATATTATATATGTAACATGTCAACAGTGGCAATATATTGACAACATCCATGAAGTTAATTGAAAGAACTGCGAGAGTTATTTCAGGTAGCTACCTCTGTGGCAAGGCCTATGGGCACTAAGTGGTGAAAGAACCCATAAATGGTACTGCTTTAAAGCTAGGCTATGTACGAATCCTTGAGTGGGATTGCTAAGAAGGCCACATGTAAATCACAACTGCAATGTAAGCTATTGAACTTACTGAGCTAACTACATGCACAGACATTGCTCAAGTGGTATGAGGTCACTAGATGTTGGCGGTATCATAGCCATCATAGTAGGAGCAAATTCCACCTGATGCAGTAGTGTAAGAGTACAGGTTCTAAAACTTTTAGGCTTTCAAGAACCATGCCTGCTTCCAAATTATGCCGCAGGGATTGTTCTCATTACGACGCCAGCAGACAGCTCCAGCATAGAAATTTGTGCTGACAGTCTTCGTGTGTTTGAAAAAGGGTGACAGCTTGGGGATCTCAAACCAACTTAGCATAAATTAGCATCCCGATTCTAAGCTAAACAAAATGTAGGTCAAGTCATGATAAATGTGATGATTTCTAGCTCCTGATGTGTGGGGATGCGAGACTCTCACGCATCCCCGATGTTGATTTCCCCGCATGGCTCACGTCTCCTGTTCTACGGCTTCGCCCCGTGGCGTTTCGGTGGCAGCGTATTACGAGAGATGGCACTAGTGTTGCGCGTTTAACGCCATCTAGCGGCGGGGTTACTAGGATGCAAAAGGACGAAAGCACTTCCTCTTGGCTTGGGGGTCGGCGAACAGCATGCACGGACTCTTCGCACGTGCGTCAGCTCGCTTCGCGGGGCCGTCCCGAGAAGGCTTAGGAGCAGGACACCGGTATGGACGGACAAGGATCGTTCGAACTCGCCACCGTTCGCCTGACTGTACACGTGAACGACTAGGCGATGGTGTAATAGCATGGGGCAAACATATTCGCTCGCTATCCGGTCGCGGTGAGTCGGACGTCCTTGATTTGTCGCACGCCCATGTGAATGTCGCGGGGGCGTCCCGAGAAGGCTTAGGAGCAGGACACCGGTATGGACGGACAAGGATCGTTCGAACTAGACACCGTTTGCCTGACTGTACACGTGAACGACTAGGTGATGGTGTAATAGCATGGGGTGAACATATTCGCTCGCTATCCGGTCGCGGTGAGTCGGACTTCCTTGATTTGTCGCGCGCCCATGTGAATGTTCTATGGATAGTAATTAAGCTAGCATGTGTTAGTGTATGAAAGGTGCAATAAATGCCCTTTTGATTGTTTGCACTACTGTGTTGTCATTCCTTTGTCCGAAGAGCACGTGTGAGACCCCACAGATGATATCACTCAGTGCTGAAAAGTTGCAGTGACATCCAGATCCATTGTGTTTGTGACTGAATTCGTCACAAGATGTTGGAAACAGTTGGCATGTTCACCCTATCCCAAAGCCTGAAGAACACACGATCTGGTAAACATCAGTTGTGTGCAGGAGCTTTGTAGTGCAACTTGAAGCAGTTCTACTAGTGCACAGCTCCCAGTGACTATTGTCAAACGTGGTGATTGCCCCTGAGCGTATTTTTGAAAAGGTTTAACATTAAAAGCTCACTAATTTGCTCATCCCTAATCAGGAAAACCTTATTCAAGCTTGCTGTCTGGACCCACCAAATATATGCATTAAGCACTTGTTAAGTGAGACATTTTGCCACATGCCAGTTACTTTAGACAGGACCTAGAGTGCTGAATACAGCAAATGTGATGGTGCACACAAGAGGAAAAGGAGCACTGCTGACGTAAGACCAGAACAAAAAAATGCAACAAAGCAACATAGTACTACTACTACTACAACTTTCACTCGAAAAAAAAACCATGCAAACATCTCATATTTTCTCTTTATTTTCCTACATTTTATGCCACGTGCATACAGGAATCATGCAAGATGGCAAACGTGGCAAGCAATTATTCCATTTTTGTTCAGTGCCAAGTGTACGATTCGAGAGAAACCACAGAAACCGTTGACAGATTCCCTAATACCTAATTTGATTGCAACATTCGTACTAATGTTTAACTTGCTAGCTACATCGCAATGAGTACTTTTCAGCGTACATAGCACTTTTGTCTCGTCAGCTGCTTAAAAAATTGCCTGAACTCACTGACAAAATAAAATTGGAACACGCACTCGACTGTGTACTCGACTGCGCACTCAGCGGTACTGAAAAGCGTGTCTCAAATGAAGGTGCACGTTGCGAGAGCCAGTCAGTCACGGGATGACCAGAATTCCAGCTTCCACAGTGCTTTTGTGCAAAATATAACAAGATTTGCTCATTTATTAGGCAAATAAAAGGGTGTTGACGTAGTAAGCATTTGCTTATTGTTTTTCTCATACCCTTGATAATTCGAAATTCAGATAATTCGTACATTCTTTTACTCCCTTGAGATCCGAATTAACAAGGTTTTACTGTATCACCGCATCGAATCGAATAGTGAATGTTCGAATAATTCAATTCGCAAATTAAATATCTGCTACTTGACTTTCTAATATTTGGTATATTCGGTGCAGGTACCCTTGCAGTGCCGCATGTCATGTGCCGATACCGGGCCAGCAAGTGCCTTACTACTTTCTCTTCAGCGCAAAAGGAGCTACGAGCGCACCTTGGCTGACGTAACAGCTGTCCGTCTCTGCAAGCGCTTCTGGCCTATTGCATGTGGCACAAAACGTCGGCCCAATGCAGGCGATCGCACACATAGCGGCCGAAAACCGCAGAATGGTGACGCTTAGGCCGAAGCCGCCTTTGTCGGTAGTACAAGGTTCATCCAGGTGAACAGGGTCAATCAAACCGGTAACACAACGTGGAACGGCAACAAAAGCAGTGCGTATTTCAGGAAGTGCGAATAGATTCGCAAGGATCAGGCCAATTAACCACCAGAAGGCATGCAGATCGTACTGGACACGTGGCAACGAATTTAACACCACTTCAACAGCCGTCAATCTAATCAATAGATGTGATCTGAGGCCGATTACATGATGAGCCACCCATATGGAGCAGCAGGCATTCCACAACGGCTAGCAGCCCGTTACCACGTAGGCAGCTGTGAATTTTCAGCGTGGCCACACTGCCCAAGCCATTAGGCCTAATCGGCGCTGCTTCGTCGAGTGTCGACAGTTTGGTGCCGAAGCAATGCAGTCAAGTTCGCAGCAGCCGCACGACACTCGGAAAGCTAGCAAACCGCCTCGCAACTATAGCGAGTGTATGGGACGGCAATAAAGTTGCTCACGGCAACCATATTTACGACAAATCGTATGGCAGTTGTTTTCAAGACCGTTCATAAACGCACATCAGTCTTTTTTTGTAGCTTTGAGCAGCCCGTCACAAGACTAGCTTTGATTTACACGGCAGGCATGAAAGTGCCATATGACTTATAGTGCACTTCCCGACCAGCTGCATTCATTTGCGGAACTGTTGTGTGAATGTGCCGTCATCCTCCCGATGCCACAATTGTTGGTGTCAAATCACGGCAAACCTGACAATGAGAAGGCACCTTCAATGCCGGCATAAACCTCACGCAGTCGACCAGCACAGCGCCAACGATGGTTAAGCGCGGAATGATGATCGAGTCACCATGATGTGCAGTCTGCAATTTCATCTGTCGTGCAGATTGGCCTTACGATAACCAACCTGCCACACAGATGGGAAGCTATTTGCTACTTTTGAGGAAACGTGATAAGCAAAACTTTCTACGCACAAAATGAGTGCCATAAAACAAAGGACCACTTAAACTGAGAAGCTCACTGGTATTCAGGAAAACATAACTTCACTAATTCTTTAGCTTTAAAGGGAAAAAAGCATTTGATTCTATTTAACAGACAATCTATTACCATAAATATAGTTATTTTGCAGACCTTGTACTAGAACTGATCTGTAATCAGTGCTGGCATACTAATTTAAAGTTTCTTTTAATAAGAGTAGACCGTACTGTATATCTTTATTTCTGTGCACCAAAGTTACGGATAGCTTGTTATATTCTTGTTATGCAATGCTAGGAGACTCCCGAGCATGTGAAGCAGTCTTTTCTTGCACGAAATTTGTAAGCATTACGCTTTGTGATAAATTTTCAGATCATCAATTCAATATACGGGCTTTCTTCTTGATTCGATATGATCTTCGATTCAAAATGTACTATTCGGTATTTTATTCACATGACAGTATTTACCTTTAAAGTTAGCTTCGCCGCAATACAGCCATGTTGCGCGGTGAAGAATACCAAGTGACAAAAGGTGGCACTGATACAAGACAGCACGTGTTCCTTAATTTACATACGCACATGCGCTGCATTCAGTACAGTATGAGCACCGAGACGCCTGATAAGTTTACTGATAGGCCTTCAGAGTTTTAAATGAAGTTTCACTCTTTTGTTCACTTTAAACGTCTCCTTGACTTTCAGGATTTTTTCATCGTAACGCCTTCCTTTTTGCTAGTGTTTGAAAACACAAATGGTCTTTCTCCACGGTTCTGCACGGCGCATAATTAAGGAATGCGTACTGGGCTCTGGGAACGGTACCATATACAAGACACACATGGCAGGCAAAAAAAAGATCAAATTGCCACACAATGTCGGAAACAGCTCTGAATGGCTGCCAGTATGCTTATTAGTCATCTAGGTGCTTGTACTGTGACCAGAGACAGCGCGCATGTGCTTGTATAATTAAGAAACTCGTATCATGTTTCGTGAGAGCGGGCCCATTCTATTTTTGGTATGCTTCATCGTACAACACGGTTGTGTAGTGGCAAAGCTGTATAGTCAAGTTTAAATTAACCGGCGAAGGCCAATTTTGAGAATATAACAGAAGTTTAGGACCAATGAAATGTATGGGCACCAACCAGGACCTTTGGTTGGATCGAATTAACCAGAGTAGAATTAACGGAAGTCTACTGTATAGACACGTATTTTTCCGGTCCCACAACATCTGAATTAAGTAACTTTACTGCACTGCTCCAGCTTTTGATACTCATTATGATGAAGTGAACAAGCAGTAAAACAATGAATTTTAATAAAAGACACCGTCCACAAATAAGCATCAACAAAGAATGACCAACCTCAGGTGTGCATGCTTCTTGCTTGAGATCAGACAGCCAACGAGACTTGCTTTCAACTTCACAGAGAACATGCACTATGTGACCTGTGCACAAGGAAGAAAGTTGTTTTCAGAAAATGTTTTCAGACCTCTAATCTAAAAAGCTAACTTTTTTTTTATTATTGTCTCAAATACAAAAAAAGAAAAAAGAAAAAAGCAGCTACCTAAAAAACAGCTAGCGGCATTGTCAGTATCGCTTTTTCTTACTCAACATAGGTAACAGTGAAAACAACAGCTGATATGTCATAGGCTGCAGTAAACAAACTTTCAAACCCAGCACTATGGCTGGATATAAAAGCATTGAATGTTTAATAGAATTTACTGCACTGACATTTGCTGTCAGTACCAGCAGAAGATCTGCTCCTCAATGAAGTCACCACAATAAAATTGCCTCATTATGTTAGAGTACTTCTTCCTTGTTAAAATTAAGAAATCAAATTTCGAACAATCACAGAAAAGCGTATCCGTTTGTTGTGTAAAATAACAGGCGACATCTAAAGTCAGCCTTGACAGTTCACAGCTGACGTGAACACTTATGTCGCATCAGCTGCTTTAAGAAAATTATGCATAAATAGCAGCCCACCATAAACGTCGATCAAATGTGATAGATCATGCAATGGCATGCAATGCAGAGATAGGTGGCCAACTGTGGCAGCAGGCAAACAATTTTAATGTATGCCATGCAACATTGATCAGGAAGCTGACCACAAAGCTGACAAATGCACTCAACCAGGAGTATTGGCAATTTTACTGACCAAGGCTTAGCAAGTCTGAACCTTAATAAAAACTATGAACAAATACTGCAGGGCATTGCACTTACTTTTGGGTGCACATCTTCATGTAATTTGATATGGCTGTCACACATACAAACACAACAAATCTGACTATGCTAGCACACATGCAACGTATAGGCACAAGCAAACATTGGGTCAAAGAAACGGTACTGTTCAGCTGTAAGCAATACCCCAAAATGTTACATCACTTCCTACTTCATGGCACAACAATGACCATGGCAAGTTAGGCCACTTGTGGACTAACACAAAGAAAATAGCCAGATAATCTGTTTTGCAACTTTGAAAGAGATAAATGCTTTTGAAGTTTAAAATACAGTAGAATCTCGATGATATGAATCTCCTAAGGGGGGACCTGGGTCTTGGACTAAAAATGTTGTAGAATCTTTATTCTTTGACGTATAGTGCTGAAAACTTGTACATATATGTAATGTTATGTGCTTATTTCCGATATAAGGTCCGTTTTTGTATATGTCCTTTGGTTTCAAATTTTATGCAAGTTTCCTTCAATTATCTTCCGGAAAGATTTGCCAATTATGTGTTCCTTAGATATCACTAAACAGGGTATTAATGGTTTCTGTACGATTCAAGGAGTGCAACAAAATTAATCTTATTGCTCTGCCTTACCTAGAGCAAGAGCTGCGAGACTTCAAAGCTTGAAACGCGAAAAAGTTTTTCTGGTGACTAATTCAATACCTCGTAACTAGTGTTCTATGTGCGGCAGACCAATAAGGTTGGTTTTGTTGCACTCCTTGAATCATACAGAAGCCACTGATACCATATTTAGTGATATCTAAAAATAACCTAATTGGCAAATCTTTCCGGGAGATAATTAAAGGAAACTTCCATGAAATTTGAACCAAAAGAGATAAACGAAAATTGACCTTATATTCGTAATAAGCACATAACATTACACATATGTACAAGTTTTCAGCACTATACGTCAAAGAATAAATATATCGCCCAAAAATGTAAAACAACCGGGAAATTACAGGGGGACACTGCAATGAAATGGCCGACTTGCTCAAATTTCAAATATATATATTTTTTTCACAATCTTAGGACCTTCCTGTATCTCATGTCAACATATCTGGACGAGTGGGTTTTAGGAAAAAAAATTTTACTCTTCAAGATATGGCGCTGAAAAGTTGTACATATATGCAATGATATGTGCTTGTGTTGAATATGTAGTCCATTTTTGGTTATCTCATCTGGTTTTAATTTTATATGAGCTTCGTTGAAATAATTTCTTGCGTAGGTTTGCAAAATATCTTGTGCTTAGATTTCTCAAAATAGGGTATCAATGGCTTCTGTATGATTAAAGGAGTGCCGCAAGACCAACCTTATTGCTCTGCCTTACCTAGAACACGAGTTGCGAGACTTCAAAGTTAAGCACCAGAAAAACACTCCTTCAAGTTCCAACTTCAAAGCCTCGCAACTCATGTTCTAGGTAAGGCAGAGCAATAAGGTTGGTCTTGTGGCATTCCTTGAATCATACAAAAGCCACTGATACCCTATTTTGAGAAATATAAGCACAAGATATTTTGCAAATCTGTGCAGAAAATATTTAAAGGACACTAGCATAAAATTGGAACCAAAGGAGATAAAGAAAAATGGACCTCATATTTGAAATAAGCACAAAGAATTACATATACATACGAGTTTCCAGTGCTATAGCTGAAAGAATGAAGATTTTAAGAATCTTCAGTCAAAGGCCCATATCTCCCCTTAAAGAAAATTTTACTTTGGTGCTGTCTGTCCTCAAAATTGGGAAGAAAATCGATGTTCGGGAGGTGCTTTCACACCGCTGATCACGCGAGCGCAGCTTTCCGTTGACACAGCGCCGACATCTTGGTATCGCTGTAAACACTTCAACTTTCCTCTGATCGACTGCGTTAACTTATCTTCATCGTGTAATACCTCAAAAGAATTTATCAATTTAACCTTAGATTTTAACCTGTTTCAGGTTGCTACGCAGCCTACACGGGGTAAGAATACCTTAGATTTAATCCTCACAACTGCCCCTGAGACAGTTGACCAAATTGTGTCCATTAATGGTTTTACTGATCATTCCTTACAGCAAGTAACTCTTAACGTACCCTCGTATCTTAACGGTTTTGCTACTAAAAAAAAATGCAATTATAATAAAGCCAATTACAATGTTATGAATTCCAAATTAGATGTATTCTTTCCCCACGTGCCATTACCTTCATTTAATAATCGGTCGGCGGAAGAGAACTGGATACTTTTCAGGAATAGGATGTCTGCTATAGTTAACCAGTATGTTCCTCTCATTAAAATAACCAATGATAAATCTAACCCATGGTTCACCAGATCCCTACGTTTACTGCGAAACAGGAAGCGCCACTACGATAGTGCTACGCGCTTGCGCATGCAAGCAGCTTGGGACAAATACAAGGAAAGCTTAAAAACTTACTGTTCTGCCCTGTCTTCAGCTAAGGATAAATACTTCAGTCGTGACTTACCTTCTCTTCTAAAATCTAATCCCAGGAAGTTCTCGCACGTTATAAGCCCAGATCAGGACCACAATAACATTTCTTTACACAACAATAACAACACTCCCCTTCTAGATATTCACTGCGCCTCTACTTTCAATACTGATTTTTCTTCTATTTTCACCACAGAAGATCAGTCTGATCTGCCAGACCGGAATTAAACTATCGATATATGTCACCCACAGAAATAACAGTTGAATGTGTCGCATGCCTGATAAATAACCTCAAGCTAACCACGTCATGTGGCGTCGACAACATTAATTCTAAAATTCTACACAACACCATAACAGTGCCTAGTAAAATTATTTCTCACATCTTCACACAATCATTAGAGACTGGCCTGCTGCCCTCGAACTGGAAGATAGCAAAAGTGATACCCATATTTAAGTCAGGTAATAAATATGCAGCTGTAAACTACCGCCCAATATCATTAACATCTAGATGCTGCAAAATGCTAGAACATGTAATTGCTTCAAATGTCTACAGCCACCTGGAAGCCAATAAACTTTTCTTTACTAATCAACACGAATTTCGGAGAAATTTATCACGTGAGACGCAATTATTCGAAATAACTGATGTACATACTGACGTGGAAGATGATGTACAAACTGATTGTGCTTTTCTAGATTTTTCGAAAGCATTTGACCTTGTAGCACATTGCCGTTTGATTTTGAAATTATCTGCTCTTAAATTAGATTCTCTTACAGTAACATGGATTCGCAGTTTCCTATCTAATCGTCAGCAATTCACAGCAGTTAATTTTTCTCTCCTCTTTCACGCGTTACTTCAGGTGTACCACAAGGCAGTGTTCTTGGAACATTACTATTTCTAATATACATTATTGACTTATCGAATAACATTTCCTCCCACATGCACATTTTTGCGGATGACTGCATTCTTTATCTTTCTATTAAAAGTGACGATCATGCAACCCTCCAAAAAGATCTTGAACTTATTTCTCTTTGGTGTAAGACTTGGCTAATGAAGCTTAATGTTTCTAAATGTAAAACTTTTTCTTTTAGCCGCAAGCATACTAACTACATTTTTGTATCACATAGATAAGATCACTACTTTGCACGATGCTCAATATAAATATCTTGGTATTAACCTAACTTCGACTATTTCATGGTCAACGCACATTGCATACATATGCGCCAATTCTTCGAGATTAGGGTACATACGCCGCATGTTACAAAATTCTACTAAAAATATTCGTAAACTAGCTTACCTAACATTTGTTCGACCTCAGCTGCATCCGTCTGGTCTACCCATCAAAAATATTTCATCGAAAAACTCGAATCTATTCAGAAAAGGGCCGTGCGTTTTATCTCGCGTTGTTATGACTATAAGAAAAGCATAACACAAACTAAACTCGCCCTCTTACTACAGCCCTTGCATGATCGTCGCGATATAGCCCTGCTATCCTTATTTCATAAATACCGTATTTTCTCGCATATAACCCGCACCAAAAATTGAAAAAATTGCTTAAAAAGTGGGGGTGCGGGTTATCTGCGATGATTTGCGAAGGGAGGGGGTGGGGGTCGGTTTCACGGCAACCCGCCGCCTGCCGTGCAGTCCGCGTTGTCCACGTCCCTATCGACATCGACGTGTGTTAAGCCAAAACACAGGTTATAGCCAGATCCACATCCATAGTCAGGTTAGATGCTTTTCGCACGCTTTTCGAGTCAGGTGCCGTTTCTTGTAAGCCCAGTTTGCACAGTTAGCCAGCCTTGTTTAGGCATCACGAGTGTGCCTCGGCAGAAGTCTTTCACAATGAAAGAGAAACTGAAGATCGTAGCCGCTGCTGAAGAAATCGGCAACAGAGCTGCTGCGAGAAGGTTCCAAAGATGATTACATCTTTGAGAGCGGCGATGAAGCCTCGGATGGCAACAGTGAATCTGACGACAGCGCTGAAAACGTTGCGGCGGTCGTTTGTTGTTTTGAAAACGAAATGATGGCTGCGCATAGTTGTAACTTCCTAGTCCTCATTTTTTCGGATACGTGTGCGGGTTATACACAAGGTTATTTTTTTCTTTTTCGTGGAGTTCGAAGTTAGGGGTGCGGGTTATATGCAAGGGCGGGTTATACGCGCGAAAATACGGTACGTCCACAACACAGTCGCCATCAGTTCTGCCTTTTGGAACTCCTCATTACAGGTCACAGTGGTTGTACAATCGGTGCAATTTCATGCGCATCTACGGAAAAACTAATTCATTTAACTACTCCGCTCTTCCAAGAGCCATTCGTCTTTGGAACGAACTTCCTAACATCATAGTTTATAAGAGGGACCAAGAAAACTTCCGGCTTCTTCTTATAACGCATTTTTCACACTCTACATAACCTAACCTATTATTTTTGTCTTTGCCTTTCCCGTTACTGATGTGCAACTACGCATTAAATATTGTTTTGTTATAGCCTAATTATGTCTTGCAAGCTCTGTAATTCTATTATGTTTTACTGTGAAATTTTGTTCTTCTATGCGCTATCGCGTTCAGAAGCGTTTGGTTTGTTCCTTGTACATACTGTAACACTATATTACTGAATATTTACATAATTCTTAACCTATACAGTGGAATCTCGATGATACGATCACGGCTAATACGAATTTCCGGATGATACAAATTTTTCTGTGGTCCCGGCTGAGCCCCATTACTTTGCAACGTGCTAGAGAACGGTTGTTACGTATAGATTTGCGACCCGCGTCGGTTGATACGAATAAACGCCGCCCCACCGACGGCCACGAAAAAGAACAGCGCGCAGTCACGCGCTTTCTCCCTTTCTCTTTTGGTGCGGAGGCGCGGATGCGGCGCCGGACAGCGCGGAGGCCGTGACTGGGCTCAAAGAGTTTGATGCGGTGGCGCCTTTCTTGCTTTTGCGCCCGGCCGCCGCAGCGAGCGAAGGTTCGTGCGGTCTATCGCTTCAACGGAAACTGAGCAGCGTAAGCACAGCGCATACAAAGGTCAGAGCCGTGTGGAGATCGCTTTCAAGATACGGTGCGCGCGACAACCCCGACAGCTGGCAGAGTAGAAGCCCCCTCCCATACCCCCCGGCTTTTCGCGCACGGAAGCAGGGCCAGGCTCAACTGGTGCGCCTGGCCGTGACGGAAGTCTCGTTTGCGCTCCGCTGTCCATTCGTTCTCCGTACGTGAAGGTGTGCATACCCCGCGCGAAAGGCGCGCTTTCACTCGCACGTACGGTGCACGGTGACGATTTTATCACCCTTGGACTCATGCTCCACGTCTCATGCTCCTCCTCCGCATCGCCTTTGTTCACCTCCTCTCCCGTCGGTGGGCGCACCTCGTTGAGAAGCGTGCTCGCTACCGCCCTTGTCGGCGAGATTTTCCAGCGGAAGCCGCATTATAACCGGTATTTTATCTCACGCGGCTGCACTGTAAGCGGTATGCGTATACATGGAGTTCTATGGGAGGGTAAACGGGAGTCGGAGAAGGCGATAAGCAATCTATACTGGAAATGCTTTTTATGTGCACATGCCCGAGTGAGTTAACCTCCGACTCTTTAATTTAGCTAGTTTTTATTGTGTTTCGATGACACGAATGTTGGCTAATACGAATATTTTTCGTGACCCCGTGAGATTCGTATCATCGTGATTTCACTGTATTTCTTTGTATATGTATTCACATGTGTATTCTAATTAGTATTATATAAGTCATCTTTGCACTCTCCCCCTTACACAATGCCTCTAAGGGCCTGTAAGGTCGCTTTAAATAAATAAATAAACACGAGAGATGAGCAATTCAGATAGCCGCAGCACTGCATTTCTCCATGCAGAAATAAAATTAACAAAAAAAAGCACAAAGGAAAGCTAGTCTTGTGATTCCTTATCACAGTCACGTGGCATGCAGGGAGCAATTATATTGGCTGACGCGAATTTGAATCACTGGCACACTTATTTCACGCATATTTTGGCAGCAACGAGCTGCGCACTTCGCATGTTCCGAGACTGACACTTCAAGATCTGCCTGGTTGTTTCGAATTTATTTCATTGCTATGTCCTAGCTGCTGCCTGATGGTGATGACATGATTTGCGCAAAATAAGGGAATCTGTTTACGTAAGATACGTCGTATCGGGTGATTTGATGGGTGCAAAGGTAGAAATGTTTAAAATTGTCATCGGGCACCCCAGACGACGGAATGCCTGGAGTACAGAGATGAGGATACCCATGCACGCGAATGCCGCCAATCTTGACGCGGCAAGACTGGGTCGCGTATGATTGCCTGCTCCTGATAAAGTTGAAATGTGTCTGAAAATTGCCGACAAGCTGCACGAGACTGCACAAAGCAAAAGCCTTTTATTTTTAAGGGGAGGAGTGCACACACGTTGGTCGAATCAAGGCGGAGTGACGAAGGTCACCCTGGCAACAGGAATGCGAAGAGTGCATCGGTACAGCAGCTCTGCCAACCTGACAACAGCCAGTGACTCGCACTACCGGCCCAACAGTGCCTGCTCACCGGCTCAACGTATATCACGCGGTGGCTCGATTGTTCTTATCATCCACTGTGGTGCAAAAAGCAGTTCGAAGCATTCAAAATTTAGCACAATGTAAGCTAATGACTATGGTACGGGAAGTTCGGAAAATTCGTATCATCTTGAAATTCATATAGGGCATGATCGTATCACCGAGATTCTACGGTATGGTTAAGCTTAAACCAAGAAATTATTTACACTCAAATGTGACATTACGACACATTCCACAGGGCACTATATATCTTATATATATATTTGTTGTCGTCACTGAACTTTGTGCAATCTGTATGTGCGACGCAACTTACGACTACTAGTATAAAAGTATACATATATATATATATATATATATATATATATATATATATATATTTGGCACAAAACAAATCAGCATTTCAACAGCTGCAGTGAACAGTAAAAACATACCATAGCACTAAGGCTGCTTCATGCATGACACGCGCAAAATTTATTGGCCTTCATGTGTAGAGATGCGCGACTCTCACGCGTCCCCCGATGTTGTTTTCCCCGCATGTCTCCTGTAGTCCGGCTTCTCTGCGTGAGTAAGCCCGGCGGCGGTTGCGGCGCGTTGCGAGAGATGGCGCTAGTGTCGCGATGCTAACGCCACCGAAAGGTGGGGTCACTTGGGAGAAAAAGGTCGGAGGCGCTCTCTCTTTGGCTGGGGATCGGCGACCAACACGCACGAACACTTCGCGCGTGCGCCGGCCCACTTCGCGCGTGCGCCGGCCCGCTTCGCGCGACCGTCGCGCGAGGCTAAGAGCAGGACAACGGTATGGACGAACACGGATCGTTCGAGCGCGCTACCGTCGCGTGACTGTACACGTGAACGACTAGGCGATGGTGTCATAGCATGGGGCGAACGTATTCGCTCGCTATCAGGTCGCGGTGAGTCGGACTTCCTTGATTTGTCGCGCGCCCGTGTGAATGTTCTATTGGTAGTAATTCGGCTAGTATGTATTAGTGTATGAAAGGTGCAATAAATGCCCTTTTGATTGTCTGCACTACTGTATTGTCGTTCCTTTGTCCCAAGAGCATGTGTGAGACCCCACATCTCCACGAGTACAAGCAGTGCCAATTATGACAGGGTCTTGACGCTGCAGAACCAGTTTCTCACTTAATTCTAATGAGTGCATCATTTTGAGTAAATATTTCCCAGAGAAACACAAGTTAGAATTGAGTAGATACACAAGTGCCAGCAGCAATTAACGTGATCTTGAGGAAACTCTGCTGGTCCAGGGACAAGAGGTTTTGCTTAATCAGCATCTCTGCCTGCAACACATGGTGAAGCAACCATAGTTTCCTAATGAAACTGGCACTCACCAGAAACCGAGAGCCGGTGGTGAGCTCGAAGGAAGACGTGACGGTAAAGCCTCTGCCTGGCGGAGTCGAGCGCCAGAAACCAAGTCTCCTGGGACAGGCCACTTGGAGGACGCAACGAGTGGGCACTCAGCAACAGGGCCGCAGCCCAGCTGCGAGCTTCTTGCCAGCTGTAACTCTCCTGCAAAGCAAGAAATATTTTCTGTATTTTATGGCCAAACATGATGAAAATCCACAGACTTGTTTAGTTTCTCATGCTGATAATTATTGACCCGTGCATTTGTTTATCTTTCTCGGGTGACTTCTTTTTACCGGCGAACAAATGTTAACCATTACTCAGAGCAGAAGATGCCTGCATGTATCGGACGTTTCTCGAATGTTATCAATGGTGTTATTTGTTGTCGTCACTGAACTTCGTGCAATCTGACTGCATGTGCGACACAAACTGCGACAACTAGCATAAAAGCCAATGCGCTTCACCCACTGATAAGATTTCCGACAATTACCAACTGTGCTCGCCGCTATCGTCGTGCTTTGAGTGTAACCCGTTTTCTGGGCACAGGTTCACACAATAACGAGTTAGTATCCTAATTCACAGTTTTTGCTACTATGTTTTTCACCGCAACTACAATGTGACAATATGCAATACTTTTTCTTGTACAATTAGTTCAGAAGATAGATAAATCTACCACTATTTTTTCTGGAGACAATAAGGAAAAGCTGCTCAGCAGGAAGTTAATATTGGATAGGCAGATACAAGAAACTGCAATAAATGCAGTGCTAGAAGCAGTTTTCAAATCAAATCAGAATTAGTCATTCTACAGATGACTAAAGTTCAGTTTTTGCACTACGACCAAAAATATAAAATATATGAGCTAAAAATTGAGCAGAGTGGTATACTAATTAGGCTTTCCATAAAAAAAAAATTATAGCTCTAGCTATCGTTGATCGTAGGGTATCACTTCAACAAACTAGTAAAGTGAGCAAAAAGGGTCATGACACACCAGAACGATCCCTCTGAACTATCTTGAGGACTCCTGGAGTTCTGCATATCCCAATTTGACGTAGAGTCTTTTGTGGTATCTTTATAAATGAGTTATCAAATAGTGCACAGTGTTTGCAAGATGACAACCAAGCCACACACCTTCCAGGCCCTCTTGAGGAGCAATGTGGCCATGTGCAAGTACAGCTGGCCGGTGACATGATGTAGCACAAAGTCCCAGGCCCCACCACGTGTCCATTTCTTCTTATGGGCCTTATCCAGCAAGCCATCCAGCCTGGGCATAAGTCAAATTCATAAAATGCCCTTTATTTCACATATACTTCGTGAACATGTATACTACTGGAAGAAGCTAACAAAGCTTAAAAAAAAAAAAAAAAACGGAACTTAAGAAATGCTATATTTTATTGTCAAAGTTAAGCACACCTCTCTGACTATTATGCACTAAAGAATCGCATGATTATGCATTGTGTGGCCATGGTCTGACTATTATGCACTAAAGAACCGCATGATTGTGTATTGTGTGGCCATGGTGTTGACAAAGATACTATACTTTCCTTACTGCCTTGCATACTACCACAAGCCTCGTACTAGGCCTCGTACAATAACATTGAACATCCCAAGCACAAAAATAGTGCAGTCTCTTACACTTCAGGCTTCAGGACCCAACAGTGTGGTGCACACAGTACCGTGACAACACAATGCTTGTAAGGAAATTCTGTGTTTTCTCTCTCGCTCTGTTTTTTTTTTTTTTTTTTTTTTTTTTTTTTTTTTTTTTGCTGGTACTATGGCTTGCTAATTTTTGGTCAAAGACAGACAAACTGTTCAATGGACGAATTCTGTAAAGATGGCTCATTGTCTAATGATGCACAATAACCTCCAAATATTTCACAAACCACACAAGCTTATGTTAAATTTCAAATTTCAGACAGGTTTTGTATGATATGAGTTAGTACCACAACTAAAATATTAAAAAATTAAATTAGGGGGTTTTATGTGGCAAAACCACGATCTGGTTATGAGGCATGCCGTAGAGTGGGGCTCCAGAAATTTGGACCACCTGGGGTTCTTTAACGTACACCTAAATCAAAGTACACGGGTGTTTTCACATTTCTTCCCCCATCGAAATGCGGCCGCCGTGGCCAGGATTTCATCCCGCGGCCTCGTGCTGTAAAATGCACTTACAACAAAATATTGGGTAAAAATGTCTTTCTCCCATACCTCTGCTTACATCCATCTAAAACACAGGTCGACGGTGTCACAAAGATCTTTTTCAATAACGAAGACTCTTATTTCGGAGGAATGGAAGGGAGAAAGCACAGAGGTGGAAGGGGCTGGCATGCGGCCAAACCGCACGGCGTACACAACATTTACTCTTCATAACAGTAAATTTATAATAGTAGTTGCTTTCTTACTAAAACCCATCGCTTACGTTAGCCACTGCCTATTATTGAAGAAACTTGAATCGTATGGCATAGTTGGCAACACTCAATTCTTTACTAGCTATCTCATCAAGGAAGGAGAATGTGTCCTTTGAAAGCTTGCGCTCCTCATATATAAGTGTAACCTATCCACAAAGGTCAGTACTGGGACATGTTATGCTTCAAATTTACCTGAACGACCTCCCCAAAAATATGCAAACATCTGATGTACTAATGTATGCAGATGACACAGCTCTCGTATTTGTTGGCAATTCCCGCTTCCACAATTACAAAATATTATAACTTCTGCGTTACTTGATGTCTCTAGTTTGCTCTTACAAAATAATCAAATGTTAGATGTTGAAAAAAACCTCCCACTACCAGAAAATATGGAGAAAACATTTTTCCTAGCTTGCTGTTATGTGATCGCCCGATCGAAAGAGCATATGCATTTAAATATCAAGGAGTCATTTTCGATTAACACCTGAACTGGAAAGAACAGCCACATTTCCTAATGTGCAGAGTCATGGGGTCTAACATTTACAGTACTTCGTACTTAACACTACATCGGCTACAAGAACGAGCACTGCGCATAATAACATTTACACCAGTCTCTCATCATGCTAACGAAATTTATCAGGAATTATTATACAGCCCTTCACTGTTCTGTGCAAATACGAGACACTGCTTTTAGTAGATAACATTATACGTAACAATAATCCACGTCCTTCTAGAGTGTTCAGGGTACCACTACGCAATATGACACAAGCATCAAATGCTAACCAAAATTTACCAATATGCCATAAATGTATACGGAGTCGTGTTCAATTTCAAGGTGCAAAGGTTTGGAATGAAATGCCTTTTACAATAAAACTGCAAGAAACTTATCATTTAAGCTGTTTTACCTAAATCCTCAAAATATTCTCGAGTGACCTACCAGTATGCTTGCAGGCAGTGGTATTTTTGTCACTTCAAATGTTCCATGACCAATTGCAATTGTATATTGAATTATTCCCTTTCTATGTATGTCATGTTTCTCTTTCTTTAAGTTTGTCTCTGTAACCTACCTGTAGATGCAGTTTGCTTTGAACCGGAAACTAGCCTCATGGCTACCAGTTCTATTATTAAGTACACATTTTCTATGTTTAACTAATAAAGCTGATTGACTGATTGATTGATCAATTGATTGACATAGAGGTGGGTGCAGTGAAGGGCATGCAGGCTGGGACAGCAGCTCACACTTTTTTTTTTTTTCCAGGATTTAGTGTTCCTTTTTCTTTCAGCGCAGACAGCCAGTAGCCAGGTTTAATTGTTATAACCAAAAACGCCGCATGGGAACATTGTAGTAAGCACTTTTTTAACCATAGAACTTGCATGAAAGTTCACAGTACAGGGCTGCTCATTGTTATATCCGAGTATTGTTAAAACTAGGGGTGTGCAAATACCAAACTGTAGATTTCAAATCAAATTAGAATTGAATCAAGAAAAAAAGCTGAATATCGCATTGAATATCGAATATCTGAAAGTTGTACACAAAATTTAATGCTTATAAATTTTGGGCAAGAAAATGCAGTGCTGCATATGCTTGGCATTCTCCTAGCATAGCACAAGAATGTAGTAACTGATCAGTAACTTAAGTACATAAAAATCAAGATATACTGGCGGCGTCCCCCTAAAGGGAAAACCAAATTACAGTAGAACCTCGCTGATACGAATCTCGCGGGGTCGCATGAAATATTCGTATCACCCAAAATTCGTATCATCAAAACATACACAAAATCAAGAAAAAATGAATTTATTTTTAGCAGAAAAATTCCTAACAGTGGAACCCCGTTGATATGTTCCTCGCTGCTACGTTTTCCCGGCTGCTACGTCTCGTTTTCGCGGTCCCGACCTAAATCCCAAATTTACCTTCATGTATTAGGTTCCACTTGATACGTTGCTGCAATTTTCCTGCATCTTACATTGCGTCACCATAACATCATAAATGAATGGAGTCGAAGCGCAAAAGGCCGTAGGCTATTGCAACATCGTAACCAGTCACAAGCACAGCGAAAACAGCGTCGATTCCAATCGAAAACAAGTTCTGACTTCAGTCGACTTGTCTATGAATAGGATTGAGACGTAAAGTTACAGGTTGCCAACGTAGCGCTAAAAATCGCGGGATTTAGAGCATTTGTGTTAAAATGGACAATTTTGCCGTTATTCGAATGCAACGCAAGAGTCAAGTTCAAGCAACGAAAATCAAGAAAAATACACACGTTACAATCAATAAATACGGTAATTTTTTAATAACTTATCTACCTTCCTCGGAGCAGTGCAGGTTCGTGCCGCGGGCTTATTCAGGAGGTATGCACCCGTTTTTTGGGCAACACTGAGCGTCACTGCCTATATTCTTAGTTTTTCGATTATAAGACGCCCGGATTAGACGACAGTTTTGAGTGGTCCCCTGAAAGTCGTATAATCAGGGTTCCACTGAACAAGGAACGTATCAGCGTGGTTCTACTGCAGTAGCAGAAGTCATTGGCTTTTTTGCTTTTCAATGAGCCACTTACGACTCAATGGCACTGATGGCATCCTCCACAGCAGCACGCTCCCCCTGCTTGGCCGACTCCCCGTTGAGGGGTCCAGGTATGGTAGCAGGTGCAGAGCTGCTGGGGTTGGTCAGTGCCAGAGAGGCCAGCTGGTCCAGTGTCAGAAGGTACTTGGCAAGGAACGATTCGTCCACAGGGCCAGCCTGGTTTTCTAGGTAGGCCTAGGAAGAGGAGGGAGCAAACAGTAAGCTCCGGAGAACCAGTGGAGGCATAACCTTGAAAGCATAAGGTACGACGGCACAGCAAGACGCCCTTACCTGGCACTGGATGCCTGTCTTGTGCAGTTTACTCAATTCTAATGTGCACCTCTCTTTCCAAAAAGTTCACTATGACTGATATTGGAATAAAAACAGTAAATAAACAAGCTCCCGCTAATGCACTTTCTGCATGTGAAAGGCATTCCTTGTATCCTTGCGTGGTGAGTCAAACTTCCCCGATTCCTCAGCATGTTCCATTCCTTTTATCTATTTCAGCTACCTGGCATTCTTGTATATAATGAGTAATAAATGCCATTATTTTATTCTTCATACTACTGTGTCCGTTCTTAACGAGAGCTTTTGAGACCCCAGAGTCTGGTCATTTTGGGGAAGTAGTGAGTCGCATTTAACTACTCACATGTAATGACAGGCATCGAATTGGCAGATTTAAATTACTAGAGTATAACTTGAAACTAGACATCGGGCACAAGCACAGCCTAACAGCCTAGAATTCTTGGCGGTAGCCTTCAGCGAACTACCACTTCGCAGTTCTCAAAAATGTATTTCCCGTTTCAAAATGCACACACACCTCAAATACGTCAGCTAGGCAGCGCTGCCAGGGAAGTGAGTAGACAGCCTCGGCGCCAAACTGGGGCTCTTCCTCAGCTTGCAGTGCATGCTTGTAGGCGTCCAACACACGTCCAGAGTTCAGCAGTAGCCTCAACAGCTTCACACGCAGTGCCACATCCAGCGGACGGGTCACCTGCGCATTGAAAGAAAATGTGAACTCCAGTTAATAATAGGAGTGTGCAAATACCAAATAGTAGATTTCAAATTGAATTATGGAAAAAAAGCAGAATATCAAATCAAATATTGAATACAGTTAAACCTGGATATAACGAAATTGACAAATTCCCGAAAAACTTCGTTATAAAGAGGATTTCGTTATATGCAGGTTCGGCACGAAAATTGGAAAAGGAACGCCTACCGTATTGACTCAATTCTAATGCACCGTCGATTGTAACGCGCACACGTTTTCCATTTTCGTCGAAGCACTCATCCTTGGAATGTCACACCAGGTACTGGATACGTGGACACGTGTCGTTTCGCACAAGCACTCGCACAAGCACGAAGCATCGAAAATGAAGAGCGAGCGTCACGATGGCGTCGTAGCGTCGTATAGTGTTACAGTAGAACCCCGCTATTACGTTTCCGGGTGCTGCGTTTTCCGCCAGTTACGTCGTTTTCGGCCTCGCTGTTGCGTCGCAACTGTGGGACTGTTCCCGCATCATACGTTGCGAACTGCCACCCCGTGCCGGCCCGAGTGGCCATTTTGACTTTTCATGTCGCTTGCTTGGTGGCTTGGCCGATGGCATTGGCCGCCCAAAGTGCAAGGGGCGACAACTATAACGATGGTGTCTATGACGCGTTGTGGCCCTAAAATTGGTTTTGGCTCATAGATGTTCCGTATATAAGCCCAAGGGCGATAACGCAGTCGCCGCGCGCCGTATTCTGTATGGGCGAGTGAAAACGTGCGAGGGGAGCCGACGACCGCGTCTAAATCTCGCGCGCGCAAGAAAGAAAAGCAGGGAGGAAGCACGCTTGCTTCCATTGCGCTCGAGGCACTGGCGAGGGAGCGAGGGGGAAGGGATAGCGGGCGGTGTTGTACTGTACTCTGGCATCAACTGCGTACTGCGCGGCGGCGCGCGGGCCGTATCTTGAAAGCGATCTGCGTTGGGCAGAGTCTAGGCAGTGTAGGTGCATCGGCGGCTCGTAGCTATGTGCGTGCTGTGTGTTCTCGGCGCTCAGTTTGCATTGAAGCGATAGACAATAGCACGAAGGTCACTTCGCTCGCTTCCGCAGCGAAGCTTCCACAACCCGCCAGTGTTTGACAGCGTGTGGCCACGCTCATCGAGTGTGATGTGTCACAGCGTCTGCCAGCGCGTCGGCAACATCAACTGGAAAAGGAGAGAAAAGGAGAAAATCTGGCCAAGCCTTGGCAGGCTAGGCCAGCTGCAACAAGCAGCAGGATCACGTTTGAATGAAGGGAGGGGGAAAGGTCACGCCCACGGCGGCAAGATCGCCGGGTCGAGGGATGCAGGCCCGCCTCGTACACGCTCGCACGCACGCACACGTGCGCTCGCTTCGCATTCCGTCGCAGCGGAGGAGGTGCTTCCGGTTGCTGCTCGCGCAAAAATGACAAAATTTGGGGCGAAATCTCTAGGTTGTCGGCGGGGAAAAACTCGTTATTTCGAGAGGGTATCCTGCTGCCACTTCGTTATGTAGAGGTCTCAAATACACGTGCTTCTATGGAGTAACGGCGGGGAATATAAAAACTTTGTTATATCCAGGAATTCGTTATATGGAGGTGCGACATAGTATGCTCTATTCTTATAACGGGAACACCAAATTAGTATGCCACCACTGATAACTGCCCAGTTCGTATACGAGAGTCTAGAAAATATTTTTTATGAATAGAATGTCTGTCAAATAGAATTGAGTGCTTTTTCACCTCTGAAGCTGAAAAAGTAACAAACTTGTCCTAAACCGATAGGGGTTTTCAGTTGATTATTGAGCCATACTGGGCTCAATGGCAATCTTCTATTGCTTAGAAAGTATTGCTTTCCATTTTTCTTTCAGAAAACAGAAGGGTTTTTCCATCTTTATGGCAGGCGGTTCCTGTAGGCTATATCGTCAGCTCATTAAGGTCAATCTACGCAACAGACAAACGCGGAGAATGCGCATCACGTCACTCAGCCCCGCTCCACGTGGCCATCAGTGCCGATGATAAAGAGTTCTAATATCTGGAAGCCCCCAGCAAGTTGAATCAAGAGCAATATCCCGACTTTCAGTACTATTTGCTAGATAAATCACACCTAAATTCAAAATAGGTATACAGACTAGCCCAAATGCTATAATCAAAAAACTAGTAGAATATAAATATATTTAATGCACAGGATTGAACGAAAACAAAGAGAAAGCCAGGCAGAGTAACAAATTTCTGTATCAGTGATCAAACAAAATATTTGCACGGACTTCATGCACAAGTACATACGCCATTTCAGACAAAAATCAGGGTAAAATGTTTGTTCAAAAACAAATTGAAAAAAAAAAAAAAAAAAAAAAACAGAGAGAGTTGGGAGAAAAAAAGTAGTGAGAACCAACTGAGCAGTTCTTACCAACTCCGATGTGATGAGATTTTCCATGTCCTTCACATCTGGTTCACCTCTGGCTCTTGTCAAACTTTCCTGTCAACGGAACAAAAGTAACAAACATGTCACTCTTCAATATATGGAATGCAAGTAAAAATATTTTTTTTCAATTCTTGTGGCAGGAAAAAATCTACATGTGCCACAGACAAAACCCAAGCAGATGAAACAACCTCTTCTGGCTAGCAGCTGGAAATTGTAGTTACTTAGCCATCATAAAATGGTCATATGAGAACTGTTCTTAATGGCTCTACATTAATCATGACCCCTTCGGATGCCTGGCATATCGAAAGATTTTCTGCTTTCTGCCCATATGAAATTGAGGCTGCAGTGGTCAGGAATTCAATTCACAATTACCTTGCTCTTAATTCTTTCCCTACCATGGGGAAAATAGGTGCTTTTTGTATGTTACGGCAGATGTTTTTTTCTGAAGGAACTACTGCACTCAATATTTAATGTAATACATAAGCAAAGCAACATGAATGCACTTTTCATGCATAAAAGTTTTATTAACGAGATGTATGTCATAAAGAAGATATAAATTGTTAAAATCAAGATTGTGCGATAAAACTGAACAAAGTTTGTAAAGACATGCTTGTATCTACTAAGAAAAAAATGTTATGCAAATTAAGAGATATCGAAAATGTATTGCCGTCTATTAGGCACTATCTATGAAAAAATCAAAATTTTTCATTGAACAGGTATTGCGCTACAAAAATTTAACTGCAAGCACTACAGTTGGGCGTGCCGGGCTGTGGCCGCCGATGTTCCGGGCTGGTTTGCGGCGGCGGCGCTTTCAGACTCAAAATATGACGAAAAGTCAGTGTCCTCTAACTCGCTGCTATTCGATGTATCGATAAGATCAGCCGCAGAGGCAGTGGAATCACGATATCTGCGGTCTCCAGAAGCGCGTGCACCGTTTCCGGAGCCGGACATTTTTGCGCTCTGCTTTGACGATCGCGAGACTTCGGAGCGATTTTAAAAATCACTGCCTGGCGGGAAAAAAGTGAACTGCGTAGAAAACAAAAATTTAGCTTCTCCTCTTTCACATTCAATGGAGCAGTGTGTTCGTGAGCGGCGCGGAAGGTCTCGAAAGCGACGCTTCAAACCATCAATAGCGGGCGGCCATTTTTTCATTCTCCTTTGACGATCGCGAAACTGCGGAGCGCGTTAAAAATCACCGCCTTGAGGGAAAAAAGCGAACTGCTAAGAAAACTAAAATATAGTTCTCCTCCTTGACGTCTGATAACGCAATATGTCCGTGAGCGACGCAGAAGGTTTCGAAAGCCGCATTTCAAACCATCGATAGAGCGCCAACAATGCCCAATGGGCGGGGTACCAGAAAGAATTAACACAAAATTCAAATGAACACAATGTGAACACTTTGCTTGAAAGGGACTGACAACTGGCCAGAATGTGTTGTGAGACCATGAAAATGAAATAATAGCGAGAATGCAGCACGCACAAAGGTATGAGCCGTCGGCGCACCTACACTCCTGCCCACAACGCTGATCGCTTTCAAGATAGGACGTGCAATATGCAGTTGTTGCAAAAGTATAACGCCCCCGCCTTCTTCCCCTGTGCGCACGAGATTAATCCATGATTGTCGGCTCCCCTCACATACTTTCACTCGCACATACAGCATACATTGCACAGTGATGGTGTTATCGTCCTTGGACTTTATATGGAACATCACGGCAATGCCGATGGCAAAAATGTGCCTGGAGTGTCCATATATCGCAATAAAACACTCATGACTGGTTAATGACCAAAGGAGTTGGACAGGAAACCACGAAAATACATAGCTGTTATTGTTGAAATAATTTCAACATGAATAGCAGGAACATAGGTATGATAAACAAAATAATACTTTCTCACAGCTACGGCCACACTTGTCAGCCTCCTGCCATTGCAGGCAAAAACAGTCAAACCCGGATATATCGAATCCAAAAAAGTTCGATATATAGGTGTTTTGATATATAAAATAAAAGTTGTATACAGAAATTTTCAAGGGAATTTCACTGCTGCTCGTTACACACAATAATTTGTTATTCGTGGGTTCGATATTTCCGGGTTCGACTGTAATCGCTATCGCACTCACTATCACTGTTTTCAGCATGCTTCCAGTGAACGACTACATCCTCACTACAGATAAAAAAATTCTGATAAAGAAATATTCCACGACGGTTTCCACGTTACCATTTGATCTTACACTCTGAATAATAAGCCCTTAATTGCACAAAAAAAAAAAATGGGTACGATGAAAACTGGTTCAGTCCCTTTCACATTTAGCAAAATTTAGCTTTAAAGTTTACCCAATACAGAGTGAAAATAAAAAAGGAACACAAACCTTGAGCTTAAAAACAATCCTGTGGCCTGGAAAAAGGCTTTCAGCTCGCTCCAGCCAGTACTAAAATGATAGGAAAGTACATCCACATGCACACGGTGAACAGAGTGCAGGCAACACCTTTCTCCAGCATGCATGATGTGGAAGTGAGAGCACCATAGAGGAGTTGAAGGTAAGTAACGCTTGCCATGGACTCCCCTCAAATGCAATGCATTCCAAATACTTCTCACTGAAGGAGGAGCATCGCATACCGGCAACACCGGGGAGACGTCGCTCAAAGTCGTCGCTCGTCTCGTCGCTCGCATGCGGTACGACGTGTAGGTGACGAGCCAACGCGACAGGCATCTCCATCGCGTCGCTTGTCGCTGTCGTGCGCAAGATCGCGTGCATGCGGTTTATACTTTATCGGCAGGGTGCTTACTGGAGTAGGATTTTATGCAGGATGCAACTGTGGACTCAATTTTTGGGATTCCACAATTCTTTTATATGAAAAATGAAATTCTGGCAGCAAGGTGGAAGTTCATTTCCTAGTGAGGCTAATTATGCAATCCTTTTTTTTTTCAATAATAACTGCAAAAATTGAACAAGACAGCTGCACAGTAGCATAGTTAAGGCCTTCCTAATAATATATTATGCACAAGAATTCCAAAATTTTTTGGCATTGTAGAATGATAGTTTTTACGACTAACCATAGTCACTTCATTTGAAGATTAGTAACTCATTCAAAAATTCTTTTAGAATAATAAAATTTGCCACCTGGCCTTATGGCATTGTCCTGAACACATCCTCCAATTTTTATCAAAATCAACTGAACGGTACAAAAGTTCACTTTGTGGGCTGTATCCCTCCTGACCTATTACGTGGAATATGCAGTTTCCTCCATGGTGAAGGAAGCTTAACAGCTATATATAAATGGACTAACTAATCATGATGGGGCCCTATCTAGGGTGCAGAAAAAAAATGTTGCATGAAATTATCAGCTATAAAGCATAAGTGTTCTTAAGCACTCATTACACGCGGTGTCCCACCTGAAAATACCTAAATGCTAATGCCAAAGCACTGCGAGCATTTAAATTTAGTCAACTACAATGCATATGAGAGGACACTAGAAGGGGAAATTATTTATGGTAGTATGATAAGTACCCTTTCAGAACACTCAGCAGCTGTATAACAGAACATAACTTCACATAAGTGCAAAATTGAGCACTATATTTTCCTTCTTGAATTTCACACAATCGTTGTGTGTGCCACGTCTCTTCTCTGTCCTTCGTCTTTTGACTGGTTTTTACTATTCAGTTTGAATTTTTTGGCATAAGTAGAGCACCAGTAACAATAACAAATTGGAGACCGCAGAGACCACACAGTGCTGTAGGATACCTATTCCGTACACCAATCATGACACGCGTATGCTATATATGCAAACTATGTTAGAATATACTTTGAATTGTTAGCACAATAAACCCACTGCTTCTTCAGGAACTTAAGGCATTCTTGAGCCCTAAGAAGGCATGCAAGTGCGTGGTAGCCATGGCGTCCTTTCTTTTTTTACTTTCCACCAACTAGCCACTGCAAATAGTTGTAAAGTATTGGCTATGAGCACTGGTCATCAAAAGTAACCCTCCTCAACCTCGCAGCTGCCGTCATACCACTCACAAAAGAAGTCTCATATGTAAACTAGGTGCCGTAGGCATTCCCATTGTCCGCATTATTTTTTCCTTCAGCATTAATGACTGTTTACTACGAAGAAAGGAAGCATATTTGAGAGGACATGACGTCAGGCTCGATGCGAAGGCTTGGGGCGAGATCGCGCAAACTTCTCACTTTCTGAACATTCATTTGCACTGTCATGATTCGCCAGCACCATGCTTTCATCAGAGGTCGTCAGCGCGATGAGCCAGAAGCAGCAATTGGGCACCACCTACTTAGTGACGTAGGAGACAAAGTGAACAGTCAGAAAGTGAGGTTCCTGCACGACCTCACCCATGTTGAACAAATACCCTTCTGCTCCTCCAACTACACTTACTGTCACACCCATCCTAGGGGCCCTTGCATGTTGGGTAAAAAATTGACTAACTGAAAAGCACCAGTTACCATTCCGTAAGAAATTCTTTGACTCTTCATAAGCTATAGATGATGTCCAAAACATTGCATCCATGACATGATTTTCAGCGCGTACAATCAGCAAGAGCATGGGCTTAGATATAGGCTTATGTTACTTGGTGGGAGCCTTTGCTAGGGCGTGCATTTGAACGCCACCCTATGCCTATCATTTTAAGAAGTCCGAGTAATTTTTTATAGGTTTTGTAAGTGCTTATTTGATGTCCTATCCCGAAATACACAATAAATTTCAGGATTGTGTTTACATGTGCTGGTCCGTGCATGGCTTACTAAGGAAAACAGCATGAAGACAATAAGTTTATAAGAGACAGGCTCCAATAACAAAGGTGTTTGTTTTACACTGACAACAGCATAAGTTTTGAAACTGCACAAGAAGACATTCATTCAATCCACTTTCTTTTTTCTTTACATACCTTAGTTGACTCTTGGTCAGCAGGTAATTCAGTGTAGATTTCACAAACTGTAACAAACAATACATGTTTACCGCTTCTGAAAACCCAAACTCAAAAATTAAGAGGGCACATGAATCTTGGAGAGAAAAAATTCAATAAAAAGCTGATTTATTCATTTTTTTAATCCCCTTATCAGGGCACACCTGCTGACAAAAAACTGGCTCAAAATGACATGTCGTTGAGGAAGAAAACACTGTATTTGTCCTATGAAATCCTCAGTTCCGCCCATTAAAGTGCTGAAATGACCCATTTTGTGTCATTTGGAATTCCAAACTGTTCATCATAGCCAGACCATATCGGTCTTGTTTGAAAGAGCATCTTTGCAGCTTGCTTTCCTGTTAAAATAAGCCTTCTTTCCTGTTAAAATAAGCCTTCAATGCTGCTTCAGAAGAAAACTACCTGGTTTTGTAGCATAAAAAGTAATTATCTCACTCTAATTTCTTGCATTTTTCTCAAAAAATTATTTTTCCATGTCTAAAACTTTGGAAGCAGCAGTGTGTCCCTGCTGCTCATTCAATCCCCTTGATTTCTTTTTGCCTGAATGCTCAAAAGTTATGATATAGTGTTTTAGGATACTGCCCCATTTTACAATCTTGTAGAAATTGACAATAAAAATTCACATTTGCTATGTTGCCCCCTTTAGAATTTCATAACTTCAGATAAAATACAAATATAAACATTAAAATGCAAGCTTCAGGGGTGGGACTGCCCAAAGTCATTTCGGAGCAATTTATGAAGCGAGTAAAATTGCGTTTTGGAGCACTTTGGAGCAGACAAATTTTCATTTTGTAGCAGACTAAATTTCATTTTGGAGCAATTTGGAGCAGATAAAATATCATTCTGAAGCAGTTTGGAGCAGGCCAATCTTAATTTTGGTGGAATAGATTGTGGAATATGGCAGCGCTTTCCTGAAAACCAAAAGACATTGGTGACACTACGATCGAACTATATAGTCCAGTGCCGATGCTCATGATGATAGCGGAAAGTGTTCTGAAATTATGCGGTCCAGTTGACGCATTAATATAATTTCTGGATCACTATATGTCACCGCAGACCCAGAGAGCCACAATGTATAACGTAAAGCTATTTCAATCTGCATTTATTGCCATAGCAATTATAAGGACACTCCAGGCGCATTTCTGCCGTCGTCGTCGCCGTGATGTTCCGTATAAAGTCCAGGGTCGATAACACTGTCGTGCGCTATATGCTATATGTGCGAGTGAAAGCATGCGAGGGTGAGTCGATAATGGCAGCTCAATCTCGCGCGCACAAAGGAGGCGAGCGGGGAGAAAGCGATAAGTCTTTCATGGCGCATATGCCAACCAGGGGCAGGGCGTTTTACTCCGGCAGCTGCTGCGCATGGCGCGGCCGCGCGGGCCCCATCTTGAAAGCGATCTGTGATCGCGAGTGCCGATAGCTTTGTGTGCACTGTTTTCGCCACTTAGTTTGCGTTGAAGCGAGAGAGAGCACAAAGTTCAATTCACTCGCTGCTGCCGTGCTTCCTCACACCAGCGAGTTTCCGCGGTCATCAAGTGAGATGTGTTCATGTTTGCTCGTGCGCGCGTGACACCATGCTTGTTAATTTACTTACAAAGCGAATGTTTAGAAGTTTATACGGCCGATAAAACTACTATACTTACTTCATATAGCTAACTAATTTGCTATCGCAATCGATGCTTCGCCTTTCGGACGAAACTACGACATTTTATTCCAAATCCGCCATTAGCCCTTCATGGTAGATCAAAACGGCTGAGGACTCACCCATATGGGCATAAACACAGACTAGAATAGTTTTAGGCTATACCGGTCTTGGGGACAGAAACGTCCGCCCGCTGCGGCGCGCGCCTCCCTAATATCTAGTTTACTCGCAGCAACCTCAGCATATAAGCTTTTCGTTGTTTTGCGCATCAGTTAGGGTTTTGCCGCGCCGCTCGGCCCACTCAACTGTATTCTAGTATACACTCTAAATACAGCCACCCTAGCCGTTCTGACAGCAGCGACAACAGCCAGGAGTAGCCGTGCGCACGCTGGCCACTTGTCGGAAGGGCCGTAAAGTCTTGAGCGGGAAAACTACGAGAAACTGTGCGGGTGGCGCCGTCGCGCGGTGTACGAAATGTGAACGGCTGCATTTTTTCTTTTTTTCGGAGAACGAATCCGCTCGCTGTTCGCGGCCACTAATGGAGCACGCCAGTCTGGCGCAGCGTGGCACAATTTTGGTGAATTTTCCATGTTTGGCGCAGTTTGGAGCATGAATTTGCATTAGTATCAAAATGGCGCAATTGGTGCAGGCGTCCCGCCCCTGAAGCTTGCACACTACGAACATTCAGGAAGATAACTCCTTAATTTTACCTCTCTTGGCGCAGTACATTTTTGCAAGTTACATCCCAAATTTATAATACATAAATTTTATAATTCCAACTTTTTTTTCATTGATGTAGAAAAAAAAGCTAATTGTATTTTTGTAATAAGCAGACAACATTGGATACTTCCTGAAAATTTCATGTGTCTAAAGTTGGGAACAAAACTTTTTATCCGGGGCCCAGGTCCCCTTTCAAAATACAATAAACAATCGTAAAGGAATAATTCCTTACTTTTCAGGACAACATCCTTCTGGTTTTCCTGAAGAGCCAAGGAGCTGTAAAACAACATGAAAACAAAAGTTTCCTAGACAGTTCTGCACAGGTGAAGTAAAAAATACAAAATGTGCACCCACTCACTAAGCATAAAACCCATATTGGAAATGTCTCCCCAGGTTCAGTAATAATTATATCACAATGGCTACATAAACTTGTATGGTGTGGGGATGCGCGACTCTCATGCATCCCCTGATGTTTTAGCCTGCATGGCTCCCGTCTCCTGTAATCCGGCTTTGCTGCGTGGCTTTACGGCGGTGGCAGTCAGTGTGTGGTTGCGGCATATTACGAGAGATGGTGCGAGTGTTGCGCTGTTAACGCCACCTGATGGCGAGGTTACTCGGGTGCAAAAGGGAGATGGCGTTCCCTCTTTGGCCTGGGTAGAACACTCTAGGCATAGGGTCGGCGAGCAGCGCAGACGTTTCCCCCTGTGCGCCGACCAGTTTCACGGGACCGTCCCAAAAAGGCTTAGGAGCACAACACCAGAATGGACAGACACGGACCTTTAGAACGCGCCACCGTTCGCGTGACAGTACACATGGAAGATTGTGCGTTGGTGTCTGGCATGTGGGTGAACATATTCGCTCGCTATCTGGCCGTGGTGAGTCAGACCTCCTCGATTTGTTGCGCACCCATCGACATAGTAATTCGGCTAGCATGCATTAGTGTATAAAAGGTGCAATAAATGCCCTTTTGATCGTTTGCACTACTGTGTTGTCTTTCCTTTGCCCCAAGAGCACCGTGTGAGACCCCACAATAGATTTAAGTCAACATGCAGGAAAACAAGAAGACTGAAGTTGAGCTTATGTATTTCACCTTCTCACTCCTGAAAGTTTTTGTTCCAGACATGCAGTCTCTAAAACTTTATTACGGTCTTTTACAGAAGAATGCAAGGTCTCATAACTACATGTGTTACAAGCACAATGTAGACTAGCCAGCAAACCTCAGATTAAACTTAATGATAAGCTCAAGAAACTGGTACTATGTTATACGAGTGGCACTCACTTCCTTACACAAGGTTGGCGCACATGTTGGTGCTGCAAATGTTGAAGGAGTACCGCCACAAAATTATTTGGGCTCCGTTCTTTGCACTTAATAAGTAATCATGCTAAACAAACTCGTTTACTTCAGCACTCAACGATTGTTTAGTTATATGCTGGTATCTCACAACCAGTCGCACTTTCGATTTCGAAGAGCACTCTGCGGTCCGTGACGTAAGAGGCATGCTTGTAAACAGTGATGATCACGTAAGCGCACAGACCTGTGACACACGCTAGCACACTGTCTACTATGTCATCTGTGCTCCTACTTCAACTACTAGTTTGGTGCTTGTTTGGTGGGAAACCTGTGCATTGCTTGGGGGAGGGCGCACTGTTGTAATGCTTCGTTGGACAGAATTCCGCTTCACAGTACAATCGCGGCATTACAGAGTCTTGGTGTAAAATCTTGCTACAGCAACAGCATGGTGCATGTCTGTAGCTGTCTTGTTGCAGGGCACCTGGGGAGGTATTCTGTAAGAGCCCACCTAGTGGACATGTCCACTTCGTCTGCTGTTGAAGTTCTGATTGGCTGGGCTGAGGTGCGCTTCAGCAGGAGCCAGGTGCCACAGCCAATCAGCACTTCAGCAGCAGTCGAAGTGGACATGTCTACTAGGTGGACTCTTACAGAATACCTCCCCTGTTCTCTGCACCAGCTGGTGCAGCCACACTGCATGGTGTCCTGCAGATGAGGCTAGCTAGCCAGTAGGATGTTTGTTTCAGTGATTGATATATTTTCCCAAAGTGTGGGATGAATTACATGGGCGTTCCAGTTACTTTTGTGCTTCAATGCATAAAAAAGGGGTTTGTTTTAAAAAAAAATTATGAACAGCACATTTTGTGGCGAGTTTGATAGCATATCTCCAAACTGGTGTCATTCTAGAATTTCATTCCAAGAGGATATGCCTTGCAATATCAGGGGTTACAATTAGTAAATTGAAATATGTGCCATAAAGTGATTAATTAGGAAGTTCACTAGCGATATTTTAATTAGGCAAATATGTGTTCCGATTTATCGTGCAAGTATAGTCCGACTCCTCTAAATAATCCAGCTCGAAGACTTGAATTGTGTTATCTCTAACAAGCAATTTTTAAAAATTCCGGGAAACTTAATAATGATCACCTTGTATGTACACACACAATATCAAAAACGAGAATATCTTACTGCTTGTAGGACTGCAAGGCTTGCCTAAAGCTTCCCATAGCTTCATGGATTTCCCCCATGAGCTTGTATGCAGAGGCCTGTTTGTCATTCACAGTCAGGTAGTCAGCCAGGTGCCTGCAATGTAATTATTAAGATGTAGCAAGCCTAAGCACTGTATTTATCAGCCCACTAGTGTATGGTGCATATAAGCAAACAGGTTATAGCTACAGATGACAGCTTCAATGAAACAATTCAAAGCACCTGCCTGCAGCCTGAATTCAGTTTTTCTTTTTAATTACGTAGCATTTGTGAGAAGCTTTGAACCACAGACAAGCCCTAGAAGAGATCATGATTTTAATTCAACAAAAATGCTTCAGGTAAGCAAAATTTGTTTTCCGTATTGAAAAAAAATTTTTACACACCACCAAACAGAACTTATCAGTACAAACACGACCTCATTACATTTATTCATAATCACATTATAAACATCACTTTAAACAATCGCCTCACAATCAAGCACACTCTCAGGCGAGTCATGCTACTGTGCTAAAATGCCACCAGCCTGAGAAATGATTAAAAATTTTGTTTTCATGATGTGGTTACAGGGTCTTGTCCGGACAAAAACAAATTGCCTAGCAGCAGCAGATACCACATACCTTCTGGCAGACTCATAGTCGTTAACCGAAAAGTAAAGCTTGGCAAAGTTGAAACCTCTAATCTTTTTCTGAAACAAGAAATAGATGCAAATTATGAAAAATGTCGTAAGGATAACAATAATAACAAATTTTTGGCAAGAAATAAAAAACATCATACAAGGAATTTAGCAAGAAAATTGCCATGAAAACGCTCAAATTTCCTCCACAGCTGAGCAAACATCCTCATGGCATTGTCCGAGATGAGGCTCCCAAAGAATGTCCAGAATGGAAAAATTTATGCCAATTTTATACCAAAACTTTTTGCTAAACTAATTCTACAATGGTTTTCCTAAATACAAGGCGAAAGAGTAAGAAAAAGTGATCAATTGTCTCGCCTTTGCAGCTGGGCAAGGTTATCCAGGGGGAAGGCAGGTGTCCCCCAACGACCATTATCAGGTAAAAATTACTTCAGTGTTTCTCGTTTCAAAGGAATTTTGTGCCAAGAGAATAGGAGGTGTCAATACTCTGCAAAATTAGCTTAGCTGGGTCTAAAAGTCTTGAATAACTGCAGTTACCATTCCCAACCAACATGCCCATAATACACTGATACGCACAGATAGTCAAGCAGCCTGTCGAGCCCTCGCGACAGGTGACATTCCAGATGTGCATTACAATACACTGGCTAACCACTTTGATGCGCACCGTTCCATACGTGTGTGGATACAGTGAATACTTGGTCACTCGGGGTTATAGAGAATGAAGTGGCACATGCCACGTCCCGCGCAAGTCTCGCAGGCCCTGCCTTATTGTGGCCGGATTCACTGAACCATACCGAATTATTTGCTCTGGCGCGTTCCGACTAGCGCGAAAGATTAGACGAGATGCGTAGCAACTGCAGAGTTTATCTTAATCCACCCCACTCCATGATGAGACGTGAGGCGGCCCTAGTGAGGCGTGCGCAAACACACACTCTACGGACCCCCCCCCCCCCCATTCAGCACTAGACACAAGGCAAGGATGGGCCTCCCACCTGTGTGGAGTGCGGTGGCTTCCCTGATAATCGCCCACCTTCTGTGGCATAGTCCGGGTGCCCATGCAGCCATGCGCAGGAGCCTTGTCAAATACCTAATACACTAAGACCTGCGAGGCTGGAGGAGTGGCTGGCAGACTCCTCCCCAGACATTATGAAGGCACTGCTCGTACACCTTAAACTTCTAGGCCTGTCTGAAGACTAGGCTTTGCTCTTTTTAGTGGACCCGGACTGAGGTTCACTTTTAAATAAAGCTGTTCTCTCTCTGCACATCTTCCGAATCTAGCCGTAGTTACACAAGTTATGCAGGAACTATGGTTGGAATAGGGGCACTGAGAGCGGCTCTTGCCAGACTGTCATTTCGTTCATAAAAACGCCCTTTATGGCCAGGCACCCAAACCAATGCAAGTTTATGTGAGCAGACACTAGAAAATGACATGTGCATAAAAGGTGAGTACGTACTACTATTTGCTGCAAGTGATGAACGTAAGAATAAAGAATCCGTTATGACAACTGTTGATATCGATGAACTATTTTGCGCAGGCCCAAATACCACCCCTAGAAATTCAGCCAGAAATATCGGTAAGTAGTCCACAATCCTAATTGAGAACGACCAGTCTAGAGCAGGTGAGAAAATGCCACTACCATATTTTCCTTCACAATGCAAGACATCTGTCACAATGACAGCGTTTATTGCTAGACTCATTAAAAGATCTTATATAAGACTACTTTCATATAGTATGTTTTGCGTTGTTCAAGTAGATGTCGTCATAGATGGTCTGTAGGTGCTCACGAACATCGCAATGAGGTGGTGCCTCTCAGACATACACTTAAGGAATTAGTCTGTAATGACCATCTGTGGTGTATGAAACCAAGGCCAGTGTAGTGAGAAAAAAAAAATGCAGGCTGGGAAATAAATATGGTTTCCAATCTTGTTATAAGTGCTTCTACTATGTTTGTATCATCAGTAAAGGAAATCTGCACAAAATTGGGGGCAGCCTTACTTCTTCATGTAGTGCATTATTGGCAACACATTTTGGTAATTCGCAGCACTGCATCAGAGCAAGCCCCGAACCAGCAGAGCAAAAGGGCGTAATAGATTAACTGGTGCATCAGGAAATAATCGATTCAAATTCTGAAGTCCGACGCACACACATTTCGTATATCATTAGAAGAGGGTCTCTCCGCAGCTCCTACCGACTGTTGCATAGCTTATGCAGCACGTCAACTGCTCTTACTCCTTTTTTAGCTATATGGTCAATATGTCCAAGCCTGCTGAGGGAACCGCCATAGACTATACCCAAATACTTCAGTGACTCCCCTTGAGGTATAGTCTCGAGACGGTAGCAGAGCGATGTGTTAACAGGATTATTAAGGGGCAAAACTAATATCGAGCAGTTCAGTACTGACAGATTCAACTAAGATTCCCACTGCTTGATAAAGCGCCTGCTGGCTGACTTAGAAATCCTACCAGAAGGAACTAATTTTATCACAAATGCAGCACTAAGAATATTGCAATTACTGTTACGTACATATACAAAAAAAAAAAAAGAAAGTACACTGCTATTGTTGCACAAGCCAAATCTGACATTAGAATGAATGGGGCAAGTGGATAAACAAGTCATTAGACTGTGCGCAGGCGCAGAGCGAACCTGTAGTGCCAAACTTGCACTCCAAGTACGTCAAAACAGGTAGCGGCATTTTGTATCAGACAACCACACATTTATTCGCCGCTGATTACAGGCGATACACCGGTCAATGCCCACACGGCTCACGCTTGAATGCCAGTTGCTTAACCAAACCAAAGCTATGCACGACAGCTCGCACAGCTGACGCAAGCTTGCACAAGTTGCTACTTTAAGAGCAGCAAAGCGTCGTTGCATCCCTGGCGAGCCACTTAATTTTAAAGCAACGGCACGAAAAGGAAAAGCTCCCAAAAAGTTACTAAAAATCTCTGCTAAGCCTAACGTCGGCAAACCGCCAAAACACTGAATATGAGCACAGGGTGAACGACGAGTTACCACCAAAGAACAATATTTTCTATAAACTACTACAACGCACAGCTGAAACAATATCAGCCCAAATCTCCAGTTCGTGCAAACGTGCAACCAATGTCACTGTGACGGCGCCAAGAGCTTACCTCCTTTTCATCTTTAATTTTCGCCAAAATGCCGGCGATGTGCCTGTCAACGTCCTTTTTCGTGCGAAACATTGTTCTGTCGCTCTACAACTCTTTTGTGCCAGAAGTTTCGCATAGGAATCACCATAAAGCACAGCACGGATCACGATGTCCGTGCACGAGCACGGGACAACACACTATGCAGCGAAACGACCGCCCGCGCAGACCGGCAAAAACGAGCACGCGGTGCGCAAACTTGTGCGCTTTGCTCCTTTGCTGCCCTGCTGCCGCTGGAGCGCAAAAACAAGCGCAGCAGTTAATAACAATAAAAAAAAAAAGTAGTGCGCCATTCTGCTGTGGCTGAAATAAATAATCAACGCACATCTAATTCAGTAACACATCAGTCAGAAAATATGATATTTTATTAATACTTTAGAGCGCAGATTATTATAAGTGTCTTTTAGTACATGTCATTGTGCTCTCTACCATCTCTGAACATCCTGAGATGCGGACAGAGGTAGCATATACTAGGCAGCTGGTGACTGCATTGGTGACTTCTAGTTCGGCCCAGCAGACCCTTGCAGAGCGCGGACGACACGAAGCAACGAAGCGAGAGGTGTAGTTTTGGCGTCTGTGCACGCAAACCTGCGTGGGATTACAGGATGTTAGATTTTGCCATATTCGCAGTCTGCTTCGTCGTGTTTCTCTTGGCACTTGTGCTGTACCTTTACCCAGTAAGCGTAATCTCTTGCAGTGCTCCTATTTTTTAACTCATCGACTACGTAGTAACATGTCAAAATAACGGCACGCTTTATTGTTTTTGCTCGCTACTACTGAAAGAAATTAATGGTCAATGTGAAACGGCACCACTTTATTGCATTTATAGACGATGCTTCATGCGATCATATCTAACGGAAAAACCTATTTTCAGAGTTCCGCAAAACAAACGACCATTCCTGGACTTGAGCCGTCGGATAAAAAGTAAAGTGCTGCATGTCCTCTCTGCCATCTGCTCAATGTCTTGACGTTTTGTTGCAATGCTGCACACGAACATGTTTATTAAACACGCGGACGGATTCTGCAACACATTTCATTTGCAGGGAAGGCAATGTTGGCGACATCGTCCAAGCTGGAGGGCTTCAGAATTTTCTCATCTCCTTGCACAAAGAACATGGACCTATTGCATCTTTCTGGATCGGCACGAAACTGGTTGTCAGCATCGGCAAAGCAGAATTGTTCAAGACACAGTCACATGTTTTTGACAAACCAGGTGATGTTATGGTTACCTGAATTTTGCTGTCTTGCTACAAGGGAACCACAGCCTTAACTCGATAAATGAAAACAAATGACGCAGGGATATATATATATATATATATATATATATATATATATATATATATATTATATCATTTCTTAAATCTTTATTAAGCACCCTGAGCTCAATGAACTTCAAGTATAGTACACTGCCGGTACACATTCTCTCAGGTATAGGTAATTGTAAGGTTTTTTTATGTCGCAGTAGAGTGTGTAAGGTCATGCAAGTTGTAATGTCAGATCTATAGGTAGCCCCATTGTTGGTCCATTATTTCTCTTCTGCACTGCGATTACTTATTCTGTTTGTTTCTTTTCAGCTGAATTGTTTGTGCTGTACCGTGATGTGATGGGTACAGGCAGCATCTTCTTTACAAATGGAGCAGAGGCACGGAAAAGGCGCAGGCTTATTGACGAAGTGTTGACAGGAAAATCGCTTGACAAGTTCCTAGGACCAATAGAGAAGGCAAGGCATTTTCAGTTGCATTGTCCTGCTTAAAATGTCTTCCATGGCAAGCCGAGATGCACATCAAAATTGCAAGAAGTTGCTTTCTGCAGCGTCATAGCTGCCATTGCATCTGACCTCTTTTCTTTTTCCGTCAATCTTGTGGTATTGTGTATTGTCAGAAACCACAGCTGCAATAGTGACTAAGGTGACTGCTTAACTCAGAATCTTCAATCTTGAAGATGTGCAGATCTTGCACATTACTAATGAAGGTTATTATTTTAAGTAACTGTTTCGTGCAAGCTGTATATCTTGCACAGAAAGATAAATTTCCACAACTGAATGAGGCAGTTCCGTTGAGTAATAAACATTGCAGTTTTGCAGTGCTGCTTTTTGCCTATATATCAGTTGTCAAAAATTGTGTTATGTTGCATGTAGAGTATTAAATGTTTTGCAAAGCAGGATGCAGCATTAGATGTCAATGCAGCCAGTCCGCTCCGTTCTTTTTTTATCTCTACAGCTGTGCAGTGAAGCGGTAATGCGCTTGCGTGATACCCCAGAAGATGAACACGTACCACTGTACCAGTACATGTATGCCCTCTGCATGAAGATCTCAACCCGCCTGCTGTTTGGAGAGTACTTCTTCAATGATATGGAAGTGCTCAAATTTAGCAGGCATTTCGAGCTGGTAAGAGCCTCATTCTCGTCTCCATTTTTATTATTATTATTATTTTTCACTTCACTTGTTGAAAATGACTGCAGCCTACAAATTTTCTCGGGATGTGTTCGTGTGATTGTCCAGGCACGTGCAGTGAGACTGTGGTGATGGATATGTAGCGGATGTTCAGATATCACTTCCATGCAGATAGCTGTTATTGAGCGAGTTTGTGTGCAGATGCTTCAAATGCTCTATGTAGCAGCGCTGGCTTTAGCATTTGTTTCGAAATGGAATGACTCGTCTGTTGAGGCTTGTAGTGTAGGACTGGCATTATATTGCAGAATTCATAACATTAGCTATTTATAAAGAAAGAAAGAAAAGGATACTTCTGCTGTAAGTTTGCTACTGTGTATTTGTGTTTTATAATACGTTTAGTTGTTTGGCCATTAAAGGTCTGTGCAGTGCTGTGCAGGTGGCTACTAGGTGAATGTCTTGAAAGCTGTGTGTTGACATTCATCCCTTTGATTTCCTTCCCTTTCTCCCATCTTGTGCACATTTCACATAACTTGAGTCAACATCACCCTTCCTTGCCCTTGGCACCTTGTCACATTCCCTGTACTGAACTGTTTATTTTTTAAACTGTTTAGACAACAAACCCTGAGTTAGCAGTTTTAGTAAGCGGTCACAGCATTACAGTTTGCAGAGACATGTATACATGCACCCACAAATAACCTCATCTAGTTCTCCTTCCTTCTTCCTGCTGTCTAACACCACCTGTGCAAGGTGAAGGCACTACAATGGTGCGGACCTTCTCATCATGACGTGGAGAGTGCCAGGGGTGGTGGTGCTTCTGAAGCACAAGCAATGCCCATGTTAGTGACAACTGCATTCTACAGTGCATCTTCTCGACTGCTGTGCATACCTCGCTGTTCATGCTTCTCAGGCGGTGTGATGAGGTGGTTCTTTAGATGCAAGATCAGGATAATCCCTCTCCTAATCCCTCTCAATGTCCCCTATATTTGTCCTGTCTTCTTCATTGCTACACCTGCCACTCTTGACTGTTCATGTATTGCATGCATGACTGCATTGTTTCTGAGGCATTGCAGCATTGCCTCTGTTAGTCTGTGATCTACGGGGAAAATGTATTCCGAGCACTTGGAGGAGCCACTCCTGCATTCTTGAACTGTTAGTTACTACAGTCAACGAAACTCCACTAAGGTGTCCAACTGCCCAGGCCATGTGCCACTAAAGCAGTCCTGAAGCACTGTTTTAACATATTAAATAGAATTCTTCAGCCATAAGATCTGAGCCCATTGGAATCTGATCCCATTCTTATTATCCCTGTTATGTGCAACAGAGTACCTGCAGTGCTGCTTGAAAATCTTATCTGTGTGTATCCTATTCCTAAGCATACATTTACTTTGTATAATGCAGTGCATAAAAGAACTGGAAGAGATCGCCAGTGGCATGGTGCCAGATTCAAACAGTCCTAGGACAAAGAAGTACGAAGAAGGTAAAGTATACACCAAAATTACTTCATTTGTAAAAGCCTCCTCAAGGGTTATTTTTTTTTTTTTCAGCAACTCTGCAAGGGTTATTTATTTTTTTTTTTCCAGTAACTGTGCAAGTGACAGAAAAGTAATTGCAAAAAGCTTTTGTGATGCCAGAGTTGCAGAGAAAGAGGCAGCTTAGTTTGTAGCAGTTTAAAGAAACTTTGCTGCCCCACCCCTTTCACCATTTTCATTTTGTTAACCTGTTGGACATTTTTTTTTTTTTTTTTTTACAGCACCTTTAATTATCTGAAGCCAAATTGTGTTGATTTTGAATGGCATGTCATGCTTGAGAAACTGCACCGTATATAAGGTGCTGCCTACATGCATATGTTTGGTATTTGAATTAGTCTTGCAAATCAAAGCTTGGCAAATGGACAGATTCAACCTTCATACATCTAGGTTTTAACATTCGCCTGTCCAGCTTTCAGTCTTGTGAAGTATAGTTGAGATTTTTTAGTATAGTTGTCTGGGGGGGGGGGCCTTGTCCCATCATCTGCACTGTTTTCCATAGTACTGTCAAGTTAGGAGCATGTGTGTGCTCGGCTTGCCCGCTCCTTTTATGAGCCCCTCTTGAACAAAACCATTGGTCACCCTGTCTTTGATGCCGACTGTGTGCAGCGTAAACCATGCCATTTGAAGTTGTGCATGTCTCTGCAACTATTTTTCTTTTGTTTTGTGGATTTTTGCCTGCTCATGTTTCACATGCATGAAGTGGCTTGTACCACTTACACACAGCCACAAAGGAGATGAGAGCCCTGCTTGTGAAGGCATTGCAGAAGTGCAAGGCGGGAGGTGACAAGTCGCTCCTGGCAAATGTGTTGAATAATGCCTCTGTACCTGAGGAGCAGGCTGTGGATGACTGCGTCACATTTGCCGTCAAGGGTTACTCTCTCGTTTCTGGTAAGTCAACAGAAAACTCAGCCTTTCGTGAATTGATGCTTTTGATAATGCAGCTGCAGTTACCCATAAGAATAAAAATACTGCTAATATGCAGGGATGTGCTTGGAAGAGAAGGACAGAGTGAGGCACACGAAGTCACATAGACTGTGGTTGCTTCCCGCATTTTTCAAACTGCAGCATTATAAGCTCCCATAAAGATAAATGTATGCATGAAATTATGGAGGCAAGAGCCATAATCAGCGAATATTCCAAGTGTGTCAGTACACCATCACTTTTGATGTTGGAAAGCAGTAAGATAAGGTCCGTCACGTGGCTGTGCGATCATGAACACGTGGAATTTTCAATAAATGTCAGTTGCTAAAGCGCTCCCATATTTGTCTTAGTCTGCCTCACTCTGGTCCTCGTTTTCTAAGTGAACCCCTAGCACAGTATGAATTACCCACTCGCCCAAGAAACAGCACTCTTAAAACTATCCTGTCGGTGAGGTTACTATCAGCCACATGTAACTACTTTCGTTTGCATGATTTCTCCCCCCTCCCCCCCTCCCTTTTTTTTATTTCTCCATAAAATATTTAATGGAGAAAGTGCCTGTCACACAGCAATCTAATGTTTAGCTTCATGCAATTTTAATGTTCGTTTTCAGAACATTGTAAAAGAAGCTAAATGACATTCAAGCCAGGTCCAGGCTTTCACTAACAAAGTGATATTGCCCAAATCAGACATTAAAATTTTGTGTCTGGATCTATTTCCTGATGGCAGTAATTGCATATGCATTGTTAGCTTTGAAAATATAGAAGATGTACTCTTTTCGCGTTCTGTTTCTCTTCATTTTCAGCCATGACCTGGATGCTGTACTTTCTTGCCACACATCCCGAGCTTCAGGACACTATTGCACAGGAGGTAGAAGAGACCATTGATAAAGCCAAAGTGGTGTCCTGTCAAGATATCTTGAGTATGAAGTAAGTGCCTTGTTTGTCATACCACAGTAGTGCAAAACAGCCCCATATGCCTAATATTGTGCTCGCATGTCTGCGCTCAGAAAGCCCCATCGTTTTTGTGAAAAAGCTGCGCATCAAAAGGCTCAGTGGAGGAGGGAGAAGCACGACAGACTAATGAGCTGGGTCTCGCATGCATTCCAATAAAATGCTTTTCCTGGTTCTCGTCATGCAGTATCTTCATGTTAAAGGGACACTAAAGAGAAAAAGTGACATCATGGATTTTGACGGCTTCTACTCGGGCCTGGTTAATTTATCATCTATGAAAAAACCTTGTAACTTGTATTCTAAAAAAAAGGAGGCAAAGACTGAACTTGGGATGTTTAGAGAACATTTCATCATCATCAGCCTATACTTATGTCCACTACAGGACGAAGGCTTCGATTTCCAATTACCCCTGTCTTGCGCTAGCTGATTCCAACTTGCGCCTACAAATTTCCTAACTTCATCACCTCACCTAGTTTTCTGCCATCCTCGACTGCGCTTCCCTTCTCTTGGTATTCATTCTGTAACTCCAATGGTCCACCGGTTATCCATCCTACGCATTACATGGCCTGCCCAGCTCCATTTTTACTCCGCCGCACTGCCCAAATACGAGAAAATGCTTTGAAATCCATGACGTCGCACTGATGTACTGGCACTAGAGTTTCAGTGCAAAACTTGAAAATTCGGCTTTTATTTTCTCTTCTAGTAATCAAACTCTTTCCATGGTATTAACGAAAATATAATTTTGAAAGAATGCTTTCACAGTCAAAACTCGGTTGTCCCTTTAATGCCTGTTTCTTAAGGGGACACTAAAATAAATTTTGAGTCATGCTAAGTTGATCTGTTAGTGTTCTAAGGTAATGACTGCAGCAGTGATGCTGAGACGAGAGCTCCCATAGAAGAGAAAATTGCGTAAACATTGAAAGAGAGTGGTGGCACCACTCAAGCAGTGAGGTGTCAGCTTCTGCTGCTGTTCATGAAGAATGGACAATAATCGATAATAAAAATTGAACAGTGTTTTCAGGAGTAACATCACAACACAAATAAAAGCAGCACATCACTTTCCACAAGACAGGTTGATAACATTTCTAAAGTGAGGACAACTCCAGTAAACAAAACACCATATTCTCAGCCATATCATAGTGAAACTTTTCTTTCATAACTGTCTAGTCATCCCATTTTTCACATTATCACTTATGTAAACTAGCACATTGTGGAGATTCTATAGTGGCATATTTATTGCGTGCATCTGCATACTAGTACTGTTTGGTCATCATTGTGTTGTTCTTTCCTGGTGTTCATTAGCTGTTCAGTAAATGGTTAATCTTCTAAAGCTAAGCAAATATCTCTAGGAAGTCCTGCTGATGATTACCTCTTCTGACTTCATACTAAATTACATACAGAAGGAAGTGCCTTGTGCATCAATTTTACCGTAAGTTCTAGAATAAAACGTGAAGCCTGAAATTTAAGAGAGCAGCAGTGCTGGACATAACTCTTATGGCGTTTTTCACTGGTCGATCCGGAGCAGGATTTTTTGCTCCACGGCTGCGAATCCGAATTTCACTGGTCGATCTGGAGCGGGTTCGCGCTTTTCACTGGTCGTTTCGGATCAACTCGCTCCGCGCCGGATCGCTCTCACTTGCTCCGCTGCCGAGGCGCGGATTCGGGCGGAAATAGGACGAAAGGTTACGTCACTTCCGCTCGGTGGGGGACGGCGATCTTGGTGGCCATAGAAACATGCAGAGCGGAAGTTGATTTTTGTGATGTGTGTGCGCAGACTTCCGGTACGATCCAGCGCGGAGCATTTTCGCTCTCCGCTGGCAGATTAGGGTTGGTGAATTGCGAGCGCTCGCTCCAGGATTTCGGCGGCCGCTCCAGATCGACCAGTGAAAAACGCCATTTATAAATGAGCATTTCAGTTTCTTGTGGTTTAGGGGTTGATATGAGAACCACGTTACTTTCATAATGATCTAAGGCACTTTCTTGAGGCAACATTTTTCCTGAAACCAGTGTGCTAAATGTCGCTGGTTAGTAACGCATCCAAATTTGTGTATGTGTGTGTGATAAATTCCCATATTAAATAGGTCACTGCAAAACACCATCAAGGAAACGCTGCGTACTGCAACTGTTGAGCCATGGGCAGCACGCTGTCAAGATGTGGACATTGACATTGCTGGGCACATCATTCCTAAGAAGGTGAGCAGCTGAGTCACCTTTCATCTATAGAGTACAATCGAATTCTTGTATACTAACAAACTTACGGCAAGAAAGATTTAAAGGGCTCAGGGTATGAGAGCTTGTTTACAACTAAACTTTGATTGAATATGCCATCTGGATTTCCTTTTTTTTACGTCATTAAAAAATAGAAGGGCTGCCTATATTTATATTTAATACTCTCACCCCTCAAAGACCACTTACTTGAGTAGTTTCTACCATTCATGAGACTTACTAAGGCATTACTGACTGTGTTATTAAGTAGATTGGGACTTCAGTTAAGTTACATTTATCAGCAGATTCTAAGAAAGCTGTTGTTACCACATACATGTAGAGGTCTCTTGTAGTAATCCTTCCTCCTGTTGTAGCTATATCAGTGACGCTTAACCTATCGTTTCCTTCATCCACAGACGCCAGTTATTCAAGCTTTAGGAGTAGTTCTGCATGAACAAGAAAACTGGAAGGCGCCGCAAAGGTACGGTGAAAGCATTGTTCATTGTTGCTAAATTTTCGAGCCTATTAGGCACGTAAAAAGCGGGATGTAGCCAGGCGTGCATTTTGTTAATCACCACTGCAAGCAGAAACATTTATCATTTACATTGTGCATGTTGTCATGCCTGTGACAGGGCTCGTGTGCCTCCTCGAAAACCTTGAACACCCTCAACTTTGGGAAAAGCTAACTGCTGCAGACATGCAAAAGGAGTGCATGAGCAGGTCAACATTGGGAGTTGACAAACCTGATCTACACTGAAATGAAGAGAGAATTGCTTAGCCAACAGTTGCAGCTAATTGCAACACAGTTCCAGCATCACAACCACCCTTCTTTCAAATCATACGTTGAGTGAGGAGGTACACTTGCCTTGTGCGTAGTTTTTCACCAAACTTCAATGCTTATGGAGAACTTGAATATTGTCACTTGTCTGACCACACAAGTCACTTCCCGTTGATGAGGAATCATGCTGCTGTGGGTGCACTTGTCTCTCACATGCGTGCATGTGGTTTTCTGTTTTCTTTAGTGCAGCTACCCATTAATGGCTCTTGCTCGTATTACGATGCCATAGTGTCATGTGCAAAAACAGGTGCTAGCCATGTGTACAAGTTGAACAACACAAGTTATGCTTACTTTTGCATTACTTTCAGCACAAACCTCACATATACTGGCCCAACATATCATTTGTTATATCCTGAATAGGATACCTCAAAATTTTAATTTAAGCACTGGAAGCTTAACACAATGCCCAAAGTAGTGTTCTTGATATCCTAGAAGGCGAACTGCAAAAACACCGTGTACTTAGATTTAGGTGCACGTTAAAGAACCCCAGGTGGTCCAAATTTCCGGAGTCCCCCACTACGGCGTACCTCATAATCAGATCATGGTTTTGGCACGTAAAACCCCATAATTTAATTTAATTTATATATCCTAGAAGAACATTACCCAGTTCTGGATAGTTCAGCAAACCAATTTGCAGTTTATTGCCGAACTCGATAACTTTTACTCAAATATTATTTCAATGCATTTTGTGTCAATGTACTCTTTGTGGCCAGAAACAAATGTGACAAGTTGTTTTAGTTTTGCTTGGTGTGGAATGGTGTTTAAGCTTTCTTCAAAAATCATTTATGGCAGACTAATTACAGTTAAACCTCAATATAACAAACTCTAATATAACAAGATTCTTGGTATAATGAAGTATTTAACTTTTTATAACTTGTCCATAAAACACCCTGTATTTTGAACCTCAATATGAAGTGTCTTTGTACACAATTTCAATATAACCAAATTTCACTGCCGCCGCGAAGGAATACTGAGACAATAAATGGAAACTTCTGCAGATGCAGATAATCAAATAGTTGAAATACATGCGGTTGCATGTGTACGCACCTCTCAAATCGTGCGCTGCGCGAACGAGAGCCACCGCCTAACCGGAGCAGCATCGTGTTCCATATAAAGTCCAAGTGCGATAAAGTCAGGCAGGCTGCGCATGACTGTCAGTGTGGCTGAGCGCATCCACAGCCTGCACACCATGATTTAGAGATAATCTGCCGCATTTGCAAAGACTGGGCGAGCTGGGATGGCGCACTGTCCTCTCGCGCATTAAGTGCTCGAGGTTGCGTAATCTTGAGGGACGCGTTGAAGCGAGAGGCAGACGAAGCATTTGTTCCCCACTGCCAGCACATTTCATGATAGCGTTGTCTCACTGTGGACGATGCTATTAGCTACAGGGGCGGAGCGGCGGAGCTAACTCAAAAAGCGTGACTCACTTCGCTTCCTACTGCCGATGTGAAGGTATTGTCGGCACGGCATAAAAACTGTATCTTACGTTGCCAACTCTCAAATTCAGCACAAAATTTTTCACATACAAATTTGCATTTCCCGATTGCCCGATACTTCGGAAAATTTTGCGGCCCCTTCCGTATCAGAAAAATCCATCAGCTACTGTACCTATTTGCATAAAAGATCGAATTTCAATATAACAAAGCAAATTGCCGATTTTACTGGCTATGTTATATTGAGGTTTAACTTACTTGAAAAGGCAGCCATTACTTGCATGTAAAATCACATTGTCCAGTTAACTAGCTAATTAATGTGATAGCTGATTAACTTAGGGCACACACGGCAATTGCAGGATTGAAGTCAGCCAGTGCTTGACGCATGGGCAAGTGAAGTGCGCTAGGGTGGTGCTATAAGAAATAGAAATGTTCTGGTTCCATCTGTAGACCAAGAAAAAAGCCTGTCTTCTGTGACTGGATGAATTTGCCAAATACATTCTACTTTTCACCTTTGTGCAACATTATCAGCAGTGTACCTCAAAGGGAATGAAATCTTCTGTCTTTCAAGGTTTGATGCTTCTCGGTTCGAGGATGCTCCACAGGACCAGCTGGCCTACTGCCCATTTGGCTTTGCCGGCAAACGACAGTGCCCAGGCCAGGACCTGAGCGTTCTAGTGATGGCCGTCTTCTTGGCCACACTGTGCCCAGTGCTGACACTGGTCTCCGTCCCAGACCAAGTTGTCACTCCCACATCGGCACTGATAACTCGGCCACAGGACGAGGTCTGGGTCACCCTCAAGAAGAGATAGTCTGGATTGCCTTCAAGAAAAGACAGCCTACCTTGGCCTATGCAGTTGCAGTCAACTGAAAGAACAGACTGTGGGTGCCGCCCTGGCCTGGAAAAACATTCGCTTTGGGCCGCGATGTGAAGCAAGAAGCACTGGCAAGCAACGGATGGTGTGGCAGATGTGATTGTGGTGGTAGTGGTAGCATAAATGTTCAATTTTGATATTACAAAAAAAAAAAGACCCTTGCCCAGTGCTGTTCTTTTGTGCCTGAAAGGGTTAGGAAAAGGTACAAGTACTGTATCATAAATTTGGAACTGAAAGAGAAGAAACAAAGGACTAGACTCTACGGTGCAAGTTCTTGTGGAGAGCTCTCCTCGATCTTTTGCACCCCTGACGAGGGAACTTGCATTGACACAACCATGACTTGCTCCATAGTGACATGCACATTGTGAGCACTTAATGGTTTGGCTTTTAGTCTGCGCTCTGAAATTTCAGGGCCGACAGCAGCGTGGGTCATTTACAAGTCAATAATGTCGTGAATGCTGACTTGCACTGCTGCAATTTATGTGTGATGCAGACTGTCGTCCATGCTATAGATGTCATTGGAAGGATGTGTATTTCTGGGAAGCAGTGTTCAGTGCTTTTGTTCAGCTTGCAGGCACATTCCTAGGTTCAAGCTAGGATCACTGATGTGTTGGTGTGGATTACGTGTTGTTTGCCTCCAGTTCCTTCAGGAGCCGTTTTGTGTGGACTGCCTAAGCAATGGTCAAGATGCATAAAACATATGATAGGCAGTTTTTGTGCAGTTTCCAATTTTTTTGCAAGCAGTTTTCTTTATGCATTGCTCACATGTAATTTTTCTGCCCTCTTGTTTGCCATGCCTATGCACTTATGCACAACTTTAGGAACAGGGCGACTGTTGGGAAATTTTTATTGTACAGGTTTGCTGGACACAAATTATGCCTTTTGACAAATGCTCTAGCAAGAGTGCCCCTAGATCCTAAAATATTAGCGAGTAGTTTGAGCTATATAATCTGTGATTAAATTTAGGGCAGTGCTTTTTATTCATGACTGCTGGTGTTTGTGTTAGCTCAAGTTTGTTATAGCAGACAATGCACTAAGTCTGATAACATTTTAATGTGATATCGCAAGCAAATCGCAAGAAACAAGGACAGAAGGAGGGTATAACGCATGCACTTGTGTTGTACCGTCCTTCTGTCCTTGTTTCTTATGCTTCACTTGCAGTATGTTGCATCAACAAGGCCGAGTTTCTACCCTTCTCAAATTATAATGTGAATATAAAAATGTGTATTGATCAGCTTGCATATTCTTAAGTGGAAACATTTGTTTAAAAATGTGCCAAGATCTGATGCACGAGACACTGCAGGTCTAACTGCTGCTAGAAACCATAGGTGTCTGAGATGATCGTAGGTCATAGTTACTTAAGCCGTAATAACTTTCCTACAGATTGCGCACAGGTGATGGGGGTATCACCGCAAGGTTTTTTTTATTTATTTATGGTTACTTTGGTTGTCTTATAATAAAATTGTCATTTTAGCAATCTACTAATTGTTTTTAGCTGTTTTATTTCTTCTCATTGCCATAAGAGAAGCTTGACATACAACTGGGTCCTAAATTTCTGTGCATACATGACACAGTTGCTACAAAATGTTTGCCTTGAATAAATACTTGGAAATGTCGGAATGCCCATGAAAAATTTGACAAGAGTAGGACTAGAATATTATAAATAGTTCCTGATTTGCACTTGTGTCACTCTTTTAAAGCAATCTGAATTGATGCAAAAATGTAGCTCACATTAGTGCAGGCCACAAATCTGAATTTCATGTGTGTGCCCATGATGTGGAAACCATTTTTTTTTTTTTTTCCACATCTCGTGTTGCGTAAACTTTTAATGCCGATAGTGCACCACGGGACACTTCCCGAGCACGCATGGCACCAAAGATTCTCAGTGCTTCTAAATGTGAATGTGCTTACAGGCTGTAGCGCACACTTTGATTTGTGCATGCCTTGTGAGCATTGTACAGTAAAGACTTTGAAGATTACTTGCTGCACATTAATTAGCAGCTTGCTCAGAAAGTCTTGGCGGAGAGTACCAATCTAATCAAGAAAGCGCCCATTGCAGAACTAATCCGATTCCAGCTGCAAGTACGACTTTAAAGGGACACTAAAAAAGAATTATTTGAGCTGTATTAGCAAATTACTGTTCTGCAATACCAAAAAAAGCCACTCTTACTGCTAGAAGATGCTTGGTAACCCAGAAAAGATGCAAAAGCAAAGGGTGGGTCGCGATGCCACCTTGAAGTTTCCACATTAGCTCGCTGCGACATTTTGACGGCGTCTGCTCGTGCATAGTTATCTTTGTATTGGTACAGATATGATTGCACTGTATTCTGAAAACATTGCGGCAGAACCCATTTCGTGATGACTGTCGACGGTAATGCGTTAGCATTGAATGAATATATCGGCACAACGTATTGTCGCTGTCAAAATGAGTTATGTATGAGGCGTGTACTGCAGCAGTGCTCCTCTTTCGTTCCTCCCTAAAACACTCGGTGCCATCTAGCGCCGCCTCCACGAAGCCTGTGCGTGGCCTCCGAAATGCATGGTGTGCCGCTGTGTGCGAACGCTGAGAATCGTGTCATGCGGCAACAGGGCTCCTCTCTCGCACTTCTTTCTGGACACGCTGCAACTTCTAGTGGTACTGCTGAGAAGTCAACGCGTGGCGTCCGAAACAAGAAGTGTGGCGCGCCAATGCCTGCAAACGCCGAGAATCGTTCCCTTGCTTGCTGTACACCCAGTGGCTCATACTCGGTGAGCCAAGTTGGTGAAAGGTTCATTGAAGAGCGCCACGTACTCAGTGTGTTCAAGGTGCAGCTCATTAAAGCGTTGGCATGAAAGGCGTTCATTGAAAAGTGGCACATACCCAGTGTATTTGTGATGCAGCCTGCTAATGCGTCGGGTTGCTGTCCTTGAGAAACCCTTGTGACGTGGGTTAAATTCCACTCGACATCGGAGAAATTTAAGGGATCTTATTCGTCATTGTGGAGCGGTACATTCCCAGTGCGCCATACCTAGTTATCCAAGTTGGTGTCAAAGATGTTCATTGGAGACCAGCATAGGCTGGGTGGCATATACCCAGTACATACCCAGCGTTGAAGAGTTTCTTCGAACAGTAGTACCTACCCAGTTCTGCGTCTACAGTGACCCATGTCGGCGTAATAGAGCTTCGTTGAAGAGCAGTACGTACGTACACATTGCCATGTACTCGGGAGTCGGCCTCAGGGGGGGGTTACAACCCCCGAAATCCCCCCCGTCGGTGCGCCACTGGTACTCGGTGATCCAAGTTGGTCCAGCGGCTGGTTTCGAACCCTGTTACCTCAGCATAGCAGCCTGATGTGCAACCCTTTCGACCACCGACTACCCAGTGAGCCAGGTAGGCAGGAAAACAGTTAGATACAAACATACATACATAGCCTCCGGTAAGTTTGTGAAGTACCCTGAGAATGCTAATGCATTAAAAGCCAAAGAATGAAGTTGGCAAGTTTCAATAACTTTTACTGAGCCACAACGGCTAAAATGCGAAAGAATACTTTGACATCGCACTGATGTACCAGCGCTGGGTTTTTGGCATGAAATTCGGGAAATTAAACTTTAACCTTCATTTTCTCTATCAACGTATTACAACAAAATTAATGAAAACACAACTTTGAAAGAATACTTTGTCAGTTTAAGCAGAATTGGTGTTTCTCTTAAAGTGGCCCTTTAACCCCTAAAGTGCTTTGGACTCTTCTGCTTCTGCGGCCTTATCAAGAGGTAAGACGCAAGTTCCCTAAGCTTAGCAAAGCGCTCACCCGTGATCAGGGTGTACTCGTCCGTCACGTCCAGAGCGACACTCTTTACACCAGCACGAATGCACCTCCTCTGCGAGCTCTTACCTGAAGATCCCCCACCGTGCCAACACTGTGGCGAACATCCGAACACATCCCATATCCTCTGGTCCTGTGGACCACCTCCCCTGCCTGCCCCTACAAATCGTTCCCTTAAACCCCATGCCGGGTGGCCGACAGAAGCCACCAGTGTCGACGACCAACTGTACCTTGTGGCGTTTATCAATGCTGCACTAAGAATGAAGAATGCCGCAAGCAAAGCTCTGGACAGAGCCTTTTCACCACACCACCCAACACGAAATAAAGTTTTTTTTCTCTCTCTTTGCCACGGCAATATTCTCATTTTCAAAGCAATTTGGATAAATTGAATGCGTCCACTTAGTTTTTTTTTTTTTTCTGCTACATATAGATGGCAGCACTTTGTCTGCGCTCAAAGATGGATTTTTGAAATCGTACTCTTTGTGCACCTATTGTTGGACCTTTCAAAGATGGCACCTCCCACTGACAGCTCACTCATGGGTTATGCAGGGCCGTGTGGCAAAGCTCCGTGCACCGTTCCATGCGTCATGAAATTTCACACGCTTCGTGAGCCACCTAGCAAAAGAATAATGAGTGAAAAACTTCCTTTGGAGCTAAACTTTGCTTCGCGTAATAGTTGATTTTGAAGGCTTGTAAGACTGTAATGCAAAGCATTTTCGTTGTTTTAGAACACTACTCTTAGGCACCCGTTCCTGCGTTGAGCGTCGGAGTTGTCCCTCGGTGTAACCGAGCGCACGAGCACAGCGAAGAATGAAAGAGCCAATGCAGAGCGCAGCAGGCAATAATAGATGGCGATAGCAGAGAGCACAAGGAGAAAAGCGGAGGAGGATATGGTCAAAGCGCGAGAAGAAAAGCGTAGTGCCGCGCAAGACGGGCAACGACTGCTACGAGATGGTGCCAGAGTAGCGCGCCATCGTCTTTTTACCAATGGCATGTGGCGAGCGAGTCAACGATACTATATATATGGAAACAAAATGCTGCATGAGCAGAAGTCTGTATGCGGCAGCTACTGTGAATCGTGCCCATGCGCCACCCATGCGCTGCCTCTTGCGATCGCCCTATTAGCAAGGCAGTCGCGTCCACACTTCGCTCCATTTGCAACGTGCCACACCAGACAGATTGTCCGCGCCAACCAATATATCACAAAATGAAACCACGAATAAAGCTGCGCTCAAATTTCGCATTAGGGAGTATCGTAAACGTCGGCAATTAAAAAAAATACACTATACCGTTTATGGCATTACAAACACATCTATATTGCTTAGTAGAGGTATAAAATGAGGCTTGCAAGCACAACGTATGAAGCAAATTGGTTTAAAATGCTTTAGAAGTGTTTTAGAGAAACAGAAGTTTCAAAATATGCCACAAAAATAGAAGCAAAATAAGGTCACTTTTCACCGGACTAATAAAGTGCTTAAGGAGTTAACAGCCAAGTCTGCAAGACGATTTGAAAGCCTGCACACCCTCTTTGCCATTCCTGTTATAAATTTTGATCTTGCGCAAACAACATGGTAGTCTTGCCCTCCCACCATAGAATAAACACCTTTCTGGTAAAGTAATAACATTGAGGCTAGATCATTACCTGAAAGGAATTAGTTTTATAGCACCACAAGCGTAATACTTTTTACGATATATTTGTTTTAAAGAGGCCCTGAAACATTTTTCCAAGTAATCATAAAATGGCGTCATCTCTTTAATCTCGTGCCACAAAAATTTTTCGACTTGTTCAACTATAAGTGGAATTATCACACTGATACCAGACTTTCTCTCTCCTTTCGTCCCCGCTAGCGCGCTGGAAGCTGCACGATAGAGAAGCCAAGAGGGCAAAGCCCATGCCAAAAGTTGAGTGTCGCGGCACGCCATGGCAATCGCGGTAGACTAGCATGCCACTGCTATCTAAGAGGCCACACGCAGCAGACGCAGCTACACACAGTGCAAAGTTGAAATAATTTTTGTCTTTGAGATTGCAGACATATTTTTCATTTGTTTAACTCAAAATTAGCAGTTATGTAACTGAGAATGCTCTTGCGATCACGAAATCAGCCAATAGCGTTGGTAAGCCAGCTGCATTCAATGACGCTGCATGATGACATTGCGGAAGTGAGAGCACACAATTTTTCACCATGTTTGACAGTAGACTGTAAATTCCCTACTGCATGTAGTGCAGTAATATTCGGCTCGCATGATCACAGCAGCCTCCAAGACAGATGAGCAACGTTCTCTGATGTTCCAAAACTGTTTCAGGGCCCCTTTAATACGTGACGCAATACTTGTGGCTAGCACTAACAGCTACCAAGGCTCTATGCCAGTCTGGCTGTAACATGATGTACCTTACCAGTTAAATGCTTTAATGACAATAATCTACTTTTTTTTCTTCAGTGCAAACTCACATAGCTGCATAAACCGCAGTAATGCATAACAATTAAGAAGTGTGACGAATATTTCGGACCAATAAATCACACTTTATTATTGCATAAAAGGTAGCCTTGTGGAGCAATAAATGCCTAGGTTGAGAAGAGACTTGGAAACAAGTACAGCAAAACCTGCTGTGCTGTCAATGTCTGCTGATACTAGTAAGTGAAAGTGGGCTGGTGGAAGCATGAAGTGCTCTGAACGCTTTTGCAAATGTAAAGTTGGTTTCACAATTGTCGTTCAATCAGTCCTCCTCCTTTTCGGGCACATACTCCAATCAGCCCTTTCACCAGAAACGTACGACAGTAGAATCACCTTTTTGAGGTCACTGTACAGCACACACGGCGAGCAGTTGAGAATTATGCCTGTGAGCCTTTATTAACAAAAGAGAGATCCCGAGAATAACAGCAAAAGGTCTCGTAGGAAGACTGGGTAAAAGACCTCATTTGCTTGTGTTGAATGAATAAGAACGCCTCCGCGTCCTTTGGGTCTTGAGCAAAAAGTGTTATTATAGCAGCAGCAAGAAGAAACCAGCGTGGAACCAAAGGGAAGCCAGAACATGGAGGCGGTAGGAACAACAGTCAAAAGCATGTCAGTCATCATTTGCCTGTTGGTCTCAGAACAGCGACCGTTGGCACCAGTTGGGATTACTGTCCTCTTTTTCTTTCTTTCCCTCTCTCTCACAAGCAACAACCTCACAATGAACTGTCCCTCTCTCTCTCTCTCCCTCTCAACATTTTTAAGCACTACACTGGAAACTCCGGGAGAAGAAACCGAAAGTGGCTCTGCACTAACGCACGTCACTGCATTTGTGCAGGAACGTACACAGACACATGCCCTGGCATTATAAAGGTACAGGATCTACACACATCCCAGAAACTGTGCTCACGCGCAGAAATCAGCAAGTTTTAACAGCAAATTTCTGGAACACATCCTTCAAATGATATGTTTTCTTTTCATTCAGCCAAAGGAGACAGTCCTCCCTGCAAAACAGTTCGCAATCGTGAATGCATTGCCACATGTGGGAAACAGCCCATCAGAGCTTGTACGGGGCTTGGGAAGCAAGGCTGCGACTGTGCTGTGAGCTGCAGCACTTAAGTACAATAAGTGTGAAGGGAAAGAAATGTTTGACAGGATGCAAGAGCTGATAGCAATCACATAAAATGTGCGCAGCTCCAATGTAATGATATGCTCACGTAAAAAGCCGGCAGCCACTGAAAATCGTCTTAAGCAAGTACCCACCAGGGAGAGCCTCATGAACATGAGTACATGACTTACAAACATGCAATGTGCAACACATGAAAGTCAACCAAGACTGCTTTCATTTGTCATTCAAGAGGCACGATAGAACAGAAAGATATTGGCAAGTTTCCGTTCGGTTACTTCAACCTTATGCAAGCCCATATAATTTAAAAGCACCAGAGCACATATTTTACTTAATGCTTCAGGCATAATAAGGTCAGAACCTATTACCTATAATCTGACTGACCAATGCTGTTCTAGGTATTTACCAAAATATACTGTTTAATTCTTCAGTGCTTTCCGTAGTGGATGACATAAATTATGTGAACTATAAAAAAGCCAAGAAAAGAAACAAGAAGTGCTTTAACACAGTGCAGCCACAGGGATCTCGCAACGGATGAGGTCGATTGCACTAGTAAATTGTGAGCACAGTAAGGAATGAAAATTCAAGTTTCATTCACTAATGTCCCAACTTGGCTAGGAAAAAAAAAAAAAAAAGAAACAGCAGTTCATTTAACTAGGTTTTTTTGCACAGTTATAGAAACAGCAACAGTTGGAGCAATACAGCAGAGCGTCTCCCTCCCACCCACTTCCCAACCGCTATAGCTACGTTCACAGGCTCTACCACTCCTACCATCCACACCAGTTTACACACATTGCACATTGCATAATGGCTGCTGCCAACTCACAGTTTTCTTAACCAAATAAAGATTACATATATAAGCTGTGTCATAAATTTTTCTATATCTTCTCCATGTCATGACAGAACACTACAATGAACTCTAGTGATGCATTTCTTCATTCTTAATTTCATATGCTTTCTCTATTACTCATATGAAAGTGATGCAGATTTCACATGAATTCTGCATAATTTCTGTACAAACAACATGTAAACACTGCATACAGAAAGTTTCAATAGGAAACTACATCCAAGATAAGTATCACCATGAAGACACAAACAAACAAACAAGCACTGTCACATTTACAGCATGTGTACCTGAAGAAAATTGCGCGGTGGAAATAAAGAGGCCACAGTGGACACCTCGAGATGCGACCAAGTCAGCACAGTCGACAGGGTATACAGTTGCTACCACTTAAGCCAGACAATGTCAATCACCGGGAGCACTGAAACTTAAAATATCAAGAGATTTTTCTGTGCTAATTTGTGTGCAACATTTTGGGAAAGCCATGTGATCAGGAGAAACAAAACAGCCCCTTGATCTTCTCTTATTGTTGTACCAACTGTACTTTACTATTTTCCAAACACAGTGGCAAGCTGAGTCAAGGCATGAAATACAGATGCCATCAGAACTTTTCGCAACGAGTGTGATGCAGTGTAAGCATGATGCAGCGTCGCATCACATTTTATAGTAGTACTGTACTTTCTTAAGAGTCATGTTTCTCTGTCAAAAAAGGACCTGCCAACTGCTGCACAGAGGTGCACAACTTTCAATAGCTACTTTTGGTTTGCACTGTTTAGATACATTTTCACTTATGCAAATTTACATCAGAGAGCAATGACATTTGGCTTACAGAGCTGTAAGCAAATTGTCACTTATCAACTTACTGCACAAATTGCACAAATTAAACTGTAAATTGCAATAGAACTGCTGTTTCAATTAAACATGTTTTTGAAAAGGTCTGCCCAAAGATTCCCATACACCACCATAAAAAGAAAAGCTTCACATAGTTTTTTTTTTTTTTTTTCAATGGAATAAGTGCAATGATTTAAAGGTCAACAAGAGCCAATGCCCTGCAAAGTAGTCAACGTCTATATGAGATAAAAAAATTCTCCATGACTCGATATACAGTTTTTACATATTACACACATTGCAGCATTGGTCCAATTTAACATGCTGCTGTTCTATTTTGTACGTATGTTCATCCTATGGCTCTTCACCAGGGAAACTGGACAGCTCCATAACACATCACCCATAGAAATATCAGTGAAGCAATCATATTTAGTAGAAAGAGATGCTGATGCAGCCAATATTCACTTCCAAGTAGTTTGGTTACAAACAATTCTTTCAGAATCAAGTATTTCAGATATGCAAGTACACGCATATATTTTACATATTGCTTCACAACAAATAGGTATACATGGTAGAGATAGATAGTGCCAGCTGGTAATTAACTTTCTTATGATAAATTTTGCACACATCAATTTATTCTGTGTACAGGTAAATTAACACACCCTGTCATCAATACGCGATATGGCAGGCTGTACGTGCTATGACACCTTGAATTTTGCAGCAGTTGTCCTTAACCCTAACGCCGCTTAAAATGAGAATTTGGCAGTTTTCATAAATGCTTCCTTTCAGAGACAAAAGCCATCTGCACTTCTCACAAAACTTCTATGTTCTATGTTTCTAATGCCTGCTTTGCCTCTTTTCATGCCAGAGCTAAGGTGATACAAGTTTAACCAATGCAAAAATTTTAACAGAAATAATAGGATATGAGTAGATACTACTGCCGTCTCCTTGTACATGTCACATCTCATGTTTCGTACTCGGTTATTATAAGAATGCATCAATTTTCCCAACAATCTGGGCTTACAAAAGGGAACTTTTCATGCGTGCTCTAAGTGCCCAGATATTTGCCCTGTAACATCCAGTATCTACTGGTAACCATTACAAGACCATTTGAGGATTGACATATACAAGCCCTGTGGATGCTCATTGCTTGTATTCGCTGCTGATGGTAAGAAAACAGCTAGCAACTAAATATTATATCTATATTACAGCCAGATAGTATATCTATATTAGAGCAGTTTTGTTCCAGCATGATGTCTATGAGTTAAAAAAAAAACACATAGAAAATAACCTCCATGAAAATATTAACGATCAATAAGGCTGAGCCCACATTACAGTAAAAAAAAAAAAAAAAAAAACGGGGGAGCTGACAATATGAGCAGCAGTGTTTCCCTCTGTGCGACTGGTTTTATGAGCCGCTACATTTCCCCTTGTGGACTTCAACAGCAAATGTCCTTGAACAAAGCTTGAGAGCTGCAGGTACTTTTTACAGGACTTATGCGCAAGCCATGTAAAATGCATGTAATTGCACAAGGAATCACAACACTTTCACTCCTGCTTTCCAACACTTTTAAAGGTCACAGGCTGTGTTCGTGTCCATTTCCTGCAATGGTCTCAAAAAAAAAAACCTGAAATATTTTCAGAGTGCACCAAGCTATGGCACTGAAATCAACCAAAGCTTGGCATGGATACAATTTGCCCAAAACAAAGTACACTAGTCCTGTGCTATGTGCCACTCTGACCACTCTATGTACACGCAGCTCAGCACGAGGGCACTAGTAAGCAGAGTAGAAAAGTAATGGCAGGACTTTGCAGACACCTTGCAGGGGAAGGGCATTCCTCACTTCGTCGTCCGCCCAGCACAACCGAATGCGTCAGACCATCAAAAGTCCTACAGCAAAGGGGCACTGTGCCCAAACGTTGCAAGTGCATGCTAAGTGGGATCGGTCCTCAGAAATGCGCTAAATTGTTGTGGCCAGGGAATGGCCACTGGTAGCCACACAGCCATTGAGGCTCCATTCATGGAAACAACTATCATCATTTTGCACAACCCTGAAATTACTGTGTGGTACAAAACGGGAGAAAGAGAGATTGAGAGACTAGTACTGTAAGCAACAACCATGGTGTGTAACTTTAATGACTCAATCGGAGCATCCTACCAACTTTAGGAAATTAGTGACCGTGCTATCAGAAGTTATGTACACATTTAGCATGGTCGGTTAATTACAAGCCTGCATTTGCAGCGTGGAGGTGACGTCAGTGTCGAAAGGTCTAAATCTAGTGGCTCCTCAACGTTGCAACAGGTCAATGAGAACCTTCAAGCTGAAGGTGGAATGTGTAAAGTAAAGTAGTTGTGAAAAGAAAATGCCAATAAACACACGTGCAGTAGCACTGTTACACAGGCACGCAGGTCACACAGAGAGCTATCCATCTATTCCCAGTTGCACCCACAGGTGCCAACAGGTCCACCTAAGTGGTTTTGAGGCAAAAAAGTGTCTGAACAGATGGACATCTCAATAACCGATGACCTTGCCCCTGAAGCATGCATCTAAACTGCAGACAGAAAGGGGTTGTAGTCACAACAATATCCCTTCTCAGAGGACGAAAAATTATTGTATTAGTATAACTGAGCTGCTAATTCCATGTGCCACATCTAAAAATCATAGCTTTAAAATTGACACAATGTAAACATCAGACAGAATGAAGACTGAATGCTTGTCAAACAAGTTGTTGCTTTGCATTAAGGCAGTACAGTTGCTCAAGTGTTTGAATAATATGAAGCGCTATAGAGCACTTAGCACCAATGATCAACAAACATCAGTGCAAACAATAAAAAGCAAAAAATAAAGAGCGACACAGGAAAATAACTCTGATAGTGACAAGCTGGATGACAAGGGATACAGAAACGTCCTTTCAAGTTTCTTCTGTGCCTACAGAAAAGCAGCCCGGGGCGATGCCGTCGCTGGTCACTGACGTCCATGGCAGTGGTTGCTCTGTTATCGTGATGATGGTGAAAGGCTGTGTACTCCACGGGCTTTTCTTGCTTCAACACTGCCCTGGCACAGCTACTGCACAATTTCACCCTCAGTCACTGCAATCCCACAAAGAGCGTCTTGTGGCTGCCCTGGGGCAAAGTCTGCGTAGTCATCACACCACTCTATCCTTCAGTCTTTCAAGGAGCCATTGATTGTCACCACCACTTTCCTGGAGCCTGAAAATGTAATGTCAAAGCTAAGTGTTGAGTGGAAATAAAAATTGCGCAGAAATCATCAAAGATGACTGTAAACTAAGAGAATCTTTTTGTTGTCCTACCCTCTTGGCCATAAAATGTTTGTCTCACTGATCGATGGGCCACTCCAATTGGAGCCATCCATCGAGTTTTTTGCAATATTACTTAGAGGAAAAAACCGGCACTGCGGCGCTGTTGTATGCATGGGAAAGTTGGGATGTGGTGGCTTTGGACTGGCATCGTTCTCGGAGAGCCAATTCATCTAGGAGGCACCCCTGACTATCAACGTTTCGTCTGTCACAAAGGTTCATTCTCTACTAAAACAGCACTTAAGAGAGCTATTTTTCTTTAACATTACAAGAAAACATTTTTTATTCAATCATAAGGACTTGTGCTTGAATTTACAATTATGAAACATAACATGTACAAGCAAGCCACTAAGATTGGAGGACAGATGACAAGGTCAGAGTATGCTGCGCGGCAGTTTGTAATCTGTTTTTTGTTTGATCTTGCTTGGTTATGCACTGTAGGTGAGTAAACTGTATTGGAAGATGTAGTACGGGTGAATAAAAACTTTTTACAAGTATATTGTTCTAAGAAAGTTTTAGCTGGTCAGCCAGTGACCATGTCTCAGGCCAAGTCAAGTTAGAGACAAAGCCTCGCACACCCACATACCGGCATTCGCAAGGCAGCACAAGGCCTGATAGGAAACTCGCATAGGCAGTGGTGCCAGATTTCCCTCTAGATAATATTGTAAGAAAGAATCTATGGAGCCCTCTTTAAAGTGTTACATGACGCACCAACTCAAGAGCGCTGATGTAGTCACTGAGGCCCATTGCACATGCACATCTACTGCAACGGGAATGACGTCATGCCTAACGCATCAAATGGATTGAATCCATACCCTAAACATACACTCTCCTGGTGGTGAAGTCGTACGGTATCATCATGAACACTTAGCACTTTTTTTTCTCTATCCCTTTTTATACATATTTTTTACTTCATTTCTTCAAGCAATATATGTACCAAAGTGAGCCCACCAATACTTTCGTGCAAACTGCTGAAATTTGACATCGTTTTCCATTTTTGAAAGAGTTAAACAATGAATGACAAGTGCCTTTAAGGACCAACACGCCTATCAGCGTTTGACAACATGCATAAAACACGGACAAACTTTCCTAAGCTATCTGACATAACATTCTGACCTACAGATGAAGACCACTTTAAACACTTGAAATGATAACTGTGGTCACCACTTTGTAAATATTTTGTATTTTTATTTCTTTTCATCCTTTGTCACTGGCTTGCATACCGCTGTGTTCCTCTTATCACCAGATTCATTGCAACATATGACACAAAAGAATAGAATGAAAGAGAAAGAATAATTGGAAGGAGACTTTATAGCTTTAGTGTTGGACACAGAATAAGTGCCTTGCCATGGTACTCCATGTTCATCAAGACGCTTTTCTCAGTGAGCAATGCTTCCACACCGACATAGTAAACCGCAAGACTGAGGTGCTCACAGAGATGAGTCATACTAGCCTGAGAGAAAGCACAGCATGTTCTTTTGCTGCACACTACGATATCACATCACTTCAATCTGCAGTTTTTCATTTTCCTGTGCTGCCCTCTGCCGCACGACGCTGGAAACGTTTTGGAAGGGTGCCGGGGCTTTCGCCGGTTGAGTTGTGCACTTGCGCCCATGTTGAGTGCACATCGGGTGTGCGTTTCGTGGATCGCGAATAATTATTAATGGCTTTTCCGGGGCAGCATGTCGTTCCTGGAAGTCATGTAGCACTCACCGGCTATGTATATACTGTATATAGGGTGAGCAGGCCTGAGTGCGCTGTTCTGTTAACAGTACGGCCGATAAAGACACGCTGAGTTCTGCCTGCCGTCGCGGCTGCTTTGGAGTTTATTGTCGCTGACTTGTGCACTTGCACCTCACCTTTTTTTATTCTTTTTACACATTTTTTAGACATTTTGCATAAATAAGAAATCTTGGAGCGCGCAGCCTTCCGCGTCGGATTTAGCAAAGTGTTGCACTTGTTTACATCGACATCTACAGGCACAGATCGTTGTTAGCGTCAAATATTGGGGAAAAGGTGCATCCCTGATATGAAATAATGTCAAAACGTAGAATAAAACACACACATCTGTGCATACTGAGCCACGTTGCTCCACCGTGAGACGAGTCAGTGTGAGCCACTGTAATAACAGCGACTGTTACAGATATCGAGCTGTGCTAATTCTCGCTTTTCTTTAACTTCGTCACAGTTTGCGCGTGTCATAAAGCATTATGTGAGAAAACTGTGCTCGCATAAGCGCTCATTTAAAGGCCGTGTTGTTCTCCCGCGAAAACGCGGATGCCATTGCCGACACCGTTGGTATATTACTGAGCGAGGCGGTTGTTTATGCTGCTGTACCGAATGCACCGTCTCTTGTTCCGCATTTGACGCATAGAAAAACAGTACATCTCGGGAATTAAGAAATGTGTCAGCAGACCCCCCCATCTACGTTGCGAATGCGACCGGCAGCCTACGGGAACGGTGACGTATATATACAGATGTTGGCACAGCCGTTGGACCGAGCGAGCGCTCTGTTCCTGCTTGCAGCTTATTGTGTACGCGCTGTGCGAAAGCGACAAGCAGTTTATTTCAAATCGCTAAGGCCAGAACTGAACTATAAAAGCAGTTTCCTTCGTCCTAGCTGCTTACTTTTCAGTTCAGGTCCGCCGACAGCGGGTGCACGAACTCGACGGCGCCAGGCCTAACCTTCGCTGAGCAGGAGCAACATTGGCTCAAACTTCATGCGCATGGCTTGCGAGGGTTGACGCTTGTGCATTTCAACTTCATAGGCATGTTATTACTCACTTTGAGCGCAATTAATTATATGTACACACGAAGGCGCTACGGCTATCGTGTTAGGGTTCGTACGGCCGATCACGTGGGGTTCGGTTTAACGATGGTCGGCTCGCTGTTTTTATCGGTGCCTTCGACAAGAAAGCCCATCGCAGTGTGACAATTCGCGCTCGTCGGTTGCGGCTTGTAGGCCTGGTACGATAAAATGGTGTCAGCGACACACTGTGCTGAGAAGTCGGCCAATCGTTGGAGTGAGCGTCTTGTTGGTTTCGTATATCGACCCAGTGTTACTGCGCCTGACTTCACGAATACGTGAAGTCAGGCATATGCTGCCACTACCAGCATGTGAGGACCAACGCTGCAAGAAGTCATCGTCAGCAACGTGATGTTTTTAAGTGTCGTCCAAGTGTAATGCAGGGGTTTATCGATAAATTTACTATTATAGCAATCGATGCAAGGAGGCAACGTGGTTGCCCTGTGCAGTCCGGACAAAGCCCTCGCCGCTTTCTATTTTAAAGTGGAGTTGCAGCCTTATGCTATACGCAAGTTTTCAGTACCGCATCGACGTCGAGCTACCAGTGGAGTTTCAATGCGCGGTACACGGCATGAGTGTTTGCAGTAGCGCGATCCGAGTGCTTTTTCTTTTTTTTCCCGGAGGACTTTCCCCTGAGATGGGGCCGCGCAGCCGTGCGCGCGACCCTTCCAAAACGTTTTGCGACTAATCCGCCAGGGCAGGGCGCATGCACCGTCGGGCCGTGAAAAAGGCAGATTGATGACCATCGCAACGTCAAATCACAAACAGTAGAACTTCTCATCATGCGACAGCAGCGCAGCTGCTTCTTTAGCTTGAGTGCACATACTGCACATACCTGTTCTTTCTTATTTAATCAGCTGCTCTTCTGATGGTGCATACAAAGGGAATGACGAGCAAAAGCTTAACCCATTATGCAGACTAGATGAGTAGCCTGTTTCCTGTTTTGTTTAGTTTGGTGCTCATTTCTTTCTACGATGAACACGCGCCAACTCAGCCAGGAATTGATCTTGTTCTCATAGCACAGTTGCCACATATGAAAATTGAAGGTTTCATTTTTGTATCCTGGCATAAGCCAGCTACATAAGCAGGCATAGCTCTGTATATTTATGTTCAGTAGTAAACTATTGAGCATTCCTATGTAATGTAATGCCCTCATTTTTTCCTGCACAAAGAACAAATATTGCCCAACTTACTATGGCAAAAAATTGCGGCAGAACCCATCGCACAATAAATGTAGACTTTAATGTAATTAGCTTTGAAGCAATATAGTGACACACTGTACTGCTTCTGCCGAGATGCATCATGTATGAGGCTTGTATGCAGCCAGCATCCTATCTTGTGCATCCCTCTGAAGACGCTGTGCCGTTCACTGGCACCAGAGCAAAGTACACGTGGGTTCAATTCCACCCAGCACCGAATAAATATTTAAGAATTTTTTTTTTGTCACTGAAGAGTGGCACATACCTCATGGCACACACCCAGTGACCCAAATTGGCGTGAAAGAGGTTCACTGAAGACCCACTAACATCCAGTGTCACATACTCAATGAGCCCCCAAGATGGTCCAACAGCTGCTTTCAAACACGGCTCCTTCAGCACAGAAGCCCCTAAACGCCGTTGTCGACACTGTTAGGGGAGAGGCGGGCGAGAGCCCAGAGAGAGGTGGCGGCACAAGCGGCAGAGGCCGGCAGGGCTGCGCGCATGCGCCGCAGTGGGAGAGCGGGCACGCACGCGCACAGTCTAGGGTGCCTCGATGCCCTCCTCGCCCACCGCTCCCCTTCCACTGGGAAGTCGCGTTTGCTCTCCGCCGTGCGTTCGCTCCTCGTGAAAGCGCACGTCCCTCACCCTCGCGCGCTTTCACTCGCACATGCAGCATACCGCCAATGAGAGTTTTTTTTTCTATTGCCGGACGCGACCATCGAAGATTAAGCCCTTAAGACCTTCGCTGTTAAAAAAAATGACAATACAAGCCATATACATGCAAATGACGAGATAAAAATAAAGGAGTGCGAAGTGTGCTGCACCCAGAAGGTCACTGACCTGCCCTGTTTCTATGCTCACAGAGCCAGATGCCCTGCCAGGTGCCCAGGTTGAGCTTGCCATCCGTGATCGGAATGGACAGGCTCGACCCAAACAGAATAGCCTTGATATGGGCAGGCTGCAACGAGAAAAGATGAGTAGCTGATGAGTGGCTTGTACCAGCAGCAATACCAAACAGTTTGTACTGCCTAGCACTGAAATTGCAGTTTTCTACTTAAACTGACCACCAACAACAGTAATGAATTGAATTATGGGCTTTAATTCCCCGTAACTGCACAGATGGTTATGAGGGACACTGCAATGGAGAGCTACGGATTAATTTTGACCACTCGGGATTCTTTAACGTGCACCTAAATCTGAGCAAACAAGCATTTTTGCATTTTGACACCATAAAAATCTGGCTGCCACAGTCAGGAACAAAGCCAGTGACCAGGACTCCACAGTAGAACCCCACAGCCACTGCGCCACAATGGCGGGTCGACGACAGTACATCAAATTAATTTTTGTAGCGATAGATACATTACGCCAGGTTTTCGCCTCTTCGCTGTCGCCGCACTTTAAGCTGTGACCGCATTGTGACGTTACACCACGACCCTCGATTCTCCAGCAACTCGCCTCGTCGCGGTCGCCACGCGGCCACCACTCCTGCCGTTAGGCGCTCGCTGCGCCCTATGTATGACGTCACACCCCGCGCTCCGCAGCTGTGCTTGACGCACCATTGATGATGTTGCCCCCAAAGCCCATTACTTTACGGATCATAGAAGCGTATTCATTAGTGTGAAAAATACAGTTTTACTCGTTGGTTGACCCCAGCGTCTCTCCTTTCTTAGTCTAGTGGGAAACCACTAAGTTTAATAACAACATGTCTAACTACAAGCGAAGCCTAAGCGCAGCCAAGCGTCTGTAGCTATCGCTACTCGACTAGGTTTAACCAGAGCTAAACCACAGCCAATTTTTTTATAGCCTTTCACAAAATGTGCCTCTTCAAAACACTTCGCCTGGCTCTTTTTGAAGGATCGCTATGATGTGATAGTTGGCACCTTAGCCCTAAGATCAGGTCCTAAAATTTCGGAGAGACGAAAAGCCATGTGAAGAGTCTGTCAGTGACATGGCTTCGCTAAAAGCTACCTGGAACCAAAAAAATTACCTGAAGCAAATTTAAATCCTGTGCAGTGTCTATTTTCCAAGAGTCAACATGCTGATGGGTACGACAAGGGAAATGAAAAGAAGCGAGCAGTAGTATCAGAGGAGGCTGTCTTGACAAAGCAACAGGTTAAACTCATACTGAAGCCACGATGAAGCACCTACATATTCCAACGTTTTCTCTCTTTGCTTGCACTGGCTGGCCACGTTTATTTAACTTCATCTTTTTCTATAAGGTGCACCTGCTTGACCGGGGACAGGGAATGGAAAGAAGGGTGAAGGAGGCGGGAAGGCCACATATTAACACAAAAATTGCAGGGAGTGGCACGTGCCCGGCGTCTTGTAGCGATCTTGCTGTAAAAACACAAATCATTTTTACATAACTGTTTCAAATTTATGTACTTTTAGTTGGAAACAGGTACTTCATCTTTTAAAATTTTTAAAGCACACTTTGGTACAGAGTTCAGGGGAGAAATGGCAACAACCCGAGAATAGCTAGCTGCACAATGTAACACTGCACTACCTGCTGCAGGCCACTGCAAGAAACTGCACATAAGTAACAGTTATGGTTAACATCCCCAAGGACTTTGTCATCTATGCAACAAGTTTTGTCGACTTCCATCAAAAAGTAAACATATGGCAGTAACAAAGTACACAGGCTCAGTTGCAATTTCCATATTGTACAGCATCTTACCATGTCATCAGGGCCTTCACAGGAGTGCTGGTAAGGTAAATTCTGGAAACAAATTGAAAGAAATCACAATTAATTGCTCATGGGAGTTAATACAGAAAACATTGCCTTAAGTATTTGAAAAATGTCACTGTACTTACCTCCGGTACTAATTTATTCATGAAGTTCTCTACATCATCTCTGGAAACACATAAGATTTAGACAAAAGTCAAAACACCTTCATACATAAGCAAACATTTACAGCAAGCACTAGTTTAGCAAGTGCACACAATATGGAGTGATTGCACTCTTTCTCCAATAAAGAAAATGAGTGTGCAAGCTACAACACAGCCATCAACGTGCGTTATTAACATATCTGAGGCACGTACATCCAAAGAATGTATTTATTTCAGAAATATGCAAGCAATTGCAGTTAACTTACAATAAAAAGCTTAGAGACAAGCAACATATTTTAGCTTAATAAGCAAGACTTCTGGTACTGCTAGAGCACCTATGCTGTGTACGAATGTGCATCGAAGTGCTATTCAAGCAAGTTGTTTGACAGCACAGAGTGGAGCTGCTACTGATTGATAAAAAAAACATGGTTTCTCACCTTAGCATATTTTGCTATAATTCAGCTTAATATACAACTTTCACAAAATGTACACAGTACATATTATTACGTGTATGCAGCGCGCAAAAGGTATGATGAATAATAAACTCACCTAACATCTGGATCCCAGTTCTAAATAATAAAGGCAGGAGAAAAGAAAACAAAAGTGTCAACAAGGCATGAAACACTTCCTGTCTAAATGGGCTATTGAAAAAATGCTCACCTCATTCAATGCCAAACTTGCAGATGTGTGCATAACTGTAACCAAATGGTGAAGGACATGTCAAAGACAATTTATTCAACTTTGAGAAAAGAAGGGTCAGCTAAACTTTGCATGACGCATGAATATAATGGTTCTCTAAATTTCTATCGATAGGTATGAGCCACATAGTACGGGTGAAAACCGTCAAGTTAAAACAAACATAAGATATATAAACAAAAAAATATATTGTCTGCTAATTGGGAATAAAGTAGAAATGATTTAAGAGACTTGAGCGTCGCAACTACAAGAGGGCTGAAAATTCAATTGCTTTCCCATGCGACAATACTGCAAACATGCCCGAGATTAAGGATGTAACTGCTACTTCTGTTTAAAACTTTGGGTAATGTATATGGTTATCTTACACAGGTATCTGCTCTAGAAACAACATGGCACACTTTACAACCCGGATTGCTTCACATAAAATGCAATAAATCAGTTCTCAAAATTAAATTGGGGACTTGCGTTACTGCCACTTTTTTGCAGTGGTCAAAAGTCTCCATGGCAAAAATTGTACCAAAAAAAAAAAAAAAAGAAAGCAGTCGCACAGGTCAAATGACAGCAACCAATGATTTAGTAAAGAAAAAAAAAAAAATGCCACACACATGGAGCCAAACCACCTCACACATAGAGCCAAAGAAACAGTTCCACTCAACATGAAAGCTGGGAAGGTGCGGAGCAGCTGGGCGTGTTAGGAGCAATTTTAACGAATTTCTGTTAATTACTTCAATTAATTCATGAGTATTCCTGTATTTTAGATTAATCTGAATCCAGTTAGTTTAATTTTACCTGGTTTTGTGCTGGTATTGGCATGTTTTGGCCCTGTTTTGCGCTTGTGTTTTCTGAGCATGACGACATGACACATGACACATTAGACACTGACAGCCCAGGCCCCTAAGGTGCTCCGCACTGAATATGAAAGGTCTGAAGCTACTGCTTGCATACAGACGACCATGTAAATAACACTATGGACTACAGCTTACGCTTTACTATTACCTGCATTTAAGACGCTGTGCATGGTAACTAACATGCCATTGTGCCATTCTTGCCACCTCAGTTACAAAATTTATTTAAGCAATAGCATTCAGCCAGGTACAAACATACAGTGCATATGCACACCATGTCATAGAGTTCTGTCAATGTAAAACAGCATGTGTCTGAGGCAGTGTGGCTGTTTTCTAACGTGTCAGAAGAGCACATGTTACCATTATGACGCCTGCAGCATTACTAAGAGAGCCACTCATCATGAGTTGGTATGACAGTTTCACAGTTATCGTTTCTTTTTTCTTTTTTTTTTCCTCATAAAAAAAATAGTGCAGCTAAATTTGTTTGTTTCCGCCCTACCTTTCTCTAACCACTGTCTCTCCCTCAACACCTGCTTCAGAAAGTGACCATTCGTCACGGCACTCATTGGCGTAATTCCGTTCATACCCTTGCCCGCATTAAGGAACTATATTTTTGAATTAACTGCTCTTGAAAGTTTACGTCATCCTTTTTTTTTTTTTTTTCCATCAGTCGTGTCAGCCCTTCCTAACATCCAGATTTTATTTGTACAGTTCTGGAGCTGCATGCGGAAAGTAGCAAAAATGAGTTCTGGAGTGCAAGAGCATCAACTACCCAGTTTCACCAGTCACGAATGTTAACAGCATTACGGAGAACTAAAGGCACAGCGCGCATGTATAGATAACGGCTATGTATGGCGTAAGTGGCATCATAAACATTGCGAGACTTCGACTCAAGATGTCTGTTAGTAGAAAGTAACTCTCCGTACGTTTTCTGCAAAAGTATACTGGCTTTAGAGAAGGCGTGTCACCGCGGCATTTAAGCAAGAACACAATCTATTAAAATAATATTGTAAGCGAGTGCAAGATGCGGCTAAGAGGCGAATTACGGCAGCTAGCATCGCAAGTGCCCGCCAAGCGTACAAAAGAAAACATTTTTTTCATACACGTTTTTTCTGTGAAGCGATAGGCAGACGCACAAATTTACAGGAGAGGCGCGGCGGGCAAGATTAGATTAGTACACGATAGGCGAACATCAGCAAATAATTACGACCGACTTCAAGGACGAAGGCTGGTGTATTTTTTAAGCTCGTGGATTTCGGAAAGCATACAACGAGTGCACACGAGAGTACAGTTTCAGTGCCCTGTAAATATGCCACTATTCCTTGTTCGATTACACCGTCTGGTAAGCGGCAGGCGCGCAAGTTTCTACCGTCAAATCAGTCTCGTGTAAGCTCCCAACATGAGAGAAGCTGAAGGTGCGAGACGATCCCTCCAACTACTTACTCTGTATGTGAAAGAGGCCGACGGCGAACTGGGAAATCTCTGGCACTTGTTTCACAACCTCGTCCGTTATCAGATGGCCGCCCCGATGTTGTGGCCTCAGGTTGATCTTCCTCTGAACCCAAGAAGAACCGTGCCTTATTCCACTGCCACTGGCCGTCGCCATCACTTCCGAATCAGATGGGATCGCTCTCCACGGGAAAGAACTTTTCTTTATCGGCACATCTTTTTTCCTTTTTTTCCTACTCATGGACACACGCGCTTACGTGCACGCTATACACGCTGATTGAGAATGTTTGCATGCGCCACCTGGCATAAATAATAGTGTCTCTGGACAAGTCTTTTTCTTGAGGTGTTTTTCTTCTAACCAGCCCAACAGCAAACTCTCCTTATGGAGTTCACTCGTGCCCAGCCAAAGCCTCTGTGTCCAAAATTTTGAACTGCAGAACGATTGCTCCTCCGATGAGAAAGCAGTTACGCGAAAATATAGCCTCCGAGATTAAATCATCCGTTATGCAGACATTGTGTTAATTCGGAGGCCATGTAAAACCGTTGCACTCACCTTATTTGGAGTGTTGCAAGATTGGAAAGCTCCTACCAAAATCCGCATGTCTGAGCATCGCTTCACGACATGGTGTATTGCCACTATTATGCTAAGCAACTGCTCACAACACTTTCGATTATTTTTCCTTAAATTTACGCAACCCCCACGCATTGCGTGGGGGCGCTGAAAGAATCGCGGTACGGTTTAAAATGCTAGTGAATAAAGTTCTTTGTCTGTCTGTTCCGACGCTTTATTTGCGCGTATTATTATTATTATTATTATTATTATTATTATTATTATTATTATTATTATTATTATTATTATTATTATTATTATTATTATTATTATTATTATTATTATTATTATTATAGTCATTTGCATAATCAATGGAGAGAAGAATTCCGCTTTTTTCGAACTCCCTGGAAACGCCTCTATAAGCGGGATCATGACACATATATTGCATTCTTGGAGAAGAGCACCTCCGACCGGCCGGCGGAATTTTGGAAGTATATCGTACTAGTAGCGTACTAGTAATCGCGGATAGTGTTTTCGCCTGCTCGACTCTAGTGGAGTAGAAGTCCAAGCAGTCGCGGATTGTTTTGCTGCCCATTTCTCTTCCTTATATAAGCTCTCTGAATACTTCCACTTTCCCTCGCATGTGGAAAACTGCTCGTGTATTTCCTGTATTTAAGTCTGGCTGTAAAACCGATGTCTCAAATTCCGAATCAGCATGGATTCCTCACCGGCCGCTCCACTTTCACAAATCTCGCAAGCTTCATGACACATATCTCCGCGCCGGTACTTCAAAGGGGGCAAGTAGACACCATATATTGCGACCTCAGTAAAGCTTTTGATGTGGTAAGCCACTCATTGCTTCTGATCAAGCTTACGTACTTTGGTGTTGACTCGTCAATTGTAAATCTCTTGTGGAGTTATCTTATGGATAGATCATGTTTTGTTAACGTCAACGGCCAAACGTTTTCTTCGTACATGGTAACCAGCGGCGTTCCTCAATGATCAGTGTTAGGACCACTCCTTTTTAAAATTTTTTTAATGACGTTCTTTCCGCCATTCGGCATTCTTAATTCCTTCTATATACTGATGACATAAAGATTTTTAAGGCAATTCACACTGTTGATGACTGTCGCGTCCTACAGTCTGACCTGCTTTCTTTTTCTAAATGGTGCACAGATAATAACCTCACTTTGAATGCTGCTATAGACCAAAGTCATGACTTTCACCCTCAAAACAGCAAGCATTTCTTTTTCTTATTCTATAGATTCTGTGCCGTTGTGTAAGGTCTGCGAGATCAATGATCTCGGTGTACTTTTTGATGCAACCTTACACTTTTCAGCTCACACTAAACGCGTTGCAATGCGGGGCATGCGCACTCTTGGCTCTGTTTGCAGACTGTCGAGAGAATTCAATTCTCCTACACCGTTCCTAAGTTGCACACAACAATCTGTCTTCCTCAACTCGAACACCCGTCGGTCGTCTGGAACGGCATTTCTAGATCCAACAGTGACATTATAGATCGGGTCCAGAAAAAGTTTCTCAGCATATATTATCACCGCTTTGCTAACACAGAAGCTGGGCCCTGCTCAAGCAATGTTGAATTATTGCCATTGCCCTTACTTCGCTGCCGACGTAATCGCGCTGACCTGCTTTTTCTTTTCAAACTCCTTCACGGTATCCTCATGTGCCCGAACTCCTCAGTTGTATCAAGATGAGTATTCCGTGCAAGATCACCAGATAACACAGACCTTTCCATGTTGCTGCCTGTCACCACCAACACTCAACCGTCCACAGAATACAGTCTTTATAACGCCCACTTTCATGACCTTGATATTTTTCACAACTCTCTGTCTTTGTTCCGTTATGAGCTTTCCGTTGTTGCGTCTTAGTCTCACATATTGTTCAACTTCCCTTCTCCTCCTTTTTATTGTGTATGCATTTTGCGCCTACGGTTACATGTATGTGCACTTTTATTTTCAAGATTGTTATTTTTTGTTCATTCTTTTTTTACTGATATTCCCTTGCTGTATTTCTTTTTCTATTGTTGCGACGCCGGTTCCTTCAAGCTCGACCGGCGTTACTGCTGGGTAGCGTGGCGTAGTCGGCAGGCTGCAGACGTCCGGTAGACCATGGCGACCAGGCAGGGGCAAGACGATTTCTGGTGCGAAACTTGCATAGTTTGTTTCATGGTTGATGAAGGATAGAAAAGAAGAGAATAATGAGAAAAAAACATGGCGGGGCCACTTAAATAGGCCCGCTAAAATCGTAGGCGGGATTTCGCTCACGTCAACGTCACGTGATAGGTACTGAGTCCATTCGGGGGTTTGGCGGCTGCTCCCTCTGTCCTAGGCGACGTTTCACGGGCTTGCCTCCGCTAGCGGCGACTCGAGGCTCCTGTGGTGCACAGTTCGTGGAAGGCGGACTTCCTCGCCTCCTGGGCGCACGCACACAAAGGGGCCAGTAATAACTGCGACATCGCCCGCCAGATTGAGGACCACTCGAGACAACCATAGCAAATTAGGGATACATACTCCGTTAATCCTTTTTGAAGGGGGTGTCACATGTCAATCGTAATCCTTTTTGCACGGGGTGTCACACGTCAATTGTAACACTGTGTATACGTGCGCCAGCAGATGTAGACCTCACGGTTATTCCTGGGCACGATAAATAAATGATTGATGATTATTATTATTATTATTATTATTATTATTATTATTATTATTATTATTATTATTATTATTATTATTATTATTATTATTATTATTATTATTATTATTATTATTATTATTATTGGAGCTACACGGGCTTCCATTTTCACCGGGAGAAAACTTGCGAAGTTGCGAACTGCTATCGCGGATCTCGCACAGAAGCTAGAAATACCGTAATCGATTTTGAACCCCGTGACGTGGTTGCGATCCACCGTCTGCCTGCCAGAAAAGACAAAACGCCTATCGTGCTCATTAGATTTTCGTCCCCGCTTTTGCGGGACTCTTGGCGGGCGGCTCGTGGCAAGCTTCGTGCCTTGGCACAGAAAAAAAAAAAAAGAAAAGAAAACGTACCTGCTATGTATCTCAATGAAAACTTGACCCAAGCTACTATAAGGAACTTTTTTGGAAAACTCAATATAAAGACAAAGAAAACAGCTATAAGTTTCTCTAAGTAAGGAATTCAAAGATCTTTGCACGAAAGGAAGACGGAAGCCCTGTCATCAGGATTGCATCCGTCACTCACATCGATAAGATGCTTTAAACTCATGGCGATAAACTATATTTCTCTCCCGGGCTTCGGTTTATTGGGATCTATTTTCGAAAACTGTGATAAGCCTTCTTTTTCAGTCGTTCACAAAAAAACATAAGAAGCATAAGAATATACTGGGATCAGTTCCTTGTCGATGCTGACGTATTGGCCTTAGTGAATGCATTTGTACTGTCGGAGATAAATGTTCAAGATGATATGTTGTCCCAGTTTCGTCTACCGAATTACCAAGAACACTTTTTTATGCAAGAACGGCCAGGAGAGGTGGTGGAATAGCAGTATTCATCAAGTCTAAATGGGTTACTACAATTACGGCGCTTACTTTTACGGGGGCGGAAAGCCTCGCCTTCCGCTTGGAAAATTCTAACGTGGTTTTGTTATTAGCTGCGATCTATCGTCCCCCCCCCCCCCCCTCCCCTTCCCCCTGCGAACATATGCAAACATTTTTGAATGAACTAAAACAAAATCTCAGTTGTCTACCTCCTAATTCGAACGTTTGTCGCATTGGAGACATTAACATAGACATTTTAAACTCAGAGAAAGCCAACATCCTAGTTGACTATGGCATTGAGTCAGGTTGTTAACGAGGCTACACGAGAGGAGCTGTCTCGTGTTGTGACTTCCTGTATTGACCACGTGATGGTCTGTTCAATAGTTTTTTAGATTATCAATTCCGTCCGAGGGACAAGAAACTGGCTGACCACTATTTTATATAGGATGTCAGCTTTCATTCCCAAGTTCCCAGCCATCCCAAAGTAAACAATCCAAATACATTGAAATATTTGATTGCATTAAATTTGACCGACTAGTTTCCCACTATGACTGGAACGCAATGTTAAGAAATAGGTGTCCGAACAGTGCATATAGTTATTTTTTTAGCGGCGATTTCCGATTTAACGAAGGCATGTAGAAAAACAGTCTTAGTCCGAAAGCGATTACCACACGTATACTGGCTGATCAATCGGATAATAAAAGCTACTGAAGAAAAGGAAAGCTTGTGGAAACGGTGTCGACAGCACCCTGATGATGAAACATTATAATGCCTCTATCGAGAAGCCCGGAACAAGGTTACATCACTGATGCGCAGTTCTAAGAGGAACTACTATCGCAATAATTTTTTTTTTCCTCGCGTTATAAACCCGCTAAAATGTGGTCCCTGGTAAATGAGCTTAGAGGCTCTTATCCAGGTACATATTTGGAACCGATAACAAAAAGTTTCGGATTTATCAATCAAAATGTGGCGGACAGCTTCAATGATTTCTTTTCTTCGGTTTGCGCTTATAATGATGGACCAACTGATCCTGTCGATCTCAACGGTGGTCTTGCTTCAATAGTGGGTTCGGCTTTTCTTCCACCAATAACTAAAGAAGACTTATACCGATTGTTGCATCGATCTAGAAAAGGCCGTGCTGTCGGATTTGATGGCATATCAGCAGAATACATACGTCGTAACGTCAGAGTTCTGGCCGATCCACTCCTTTTTGTTTATCTTTAATAGAATCCTTGATACTTGTATAATACCAGATGCACTGAAGAGAGCACGCGTGATACCAATATTTAAAGGCGGAGGTGCATCGAAGCCAGAGAACTATCGCCCCATCTCTGTTCTTCCTTTCTTAGCGCAACTGTTGGAAAGACACGTGCTTGAAACGATTGAGGGGTTTGTTTTAAAACATAACATCTTATCTTCTTCCCAGTATGGCTTCGTATCTGGTAGAAGCACGTATGCGCTTTTTGAAGAACTGTCTGATCTTCTATATCAAACATTTGAACTTAACCAGGTAGCCTGTGGGCTTTTTTTTTTTTTTTTTTTTTTTTTTTTTTTTTTTTTTAGATATATCTAAGGCTTTCGATTCTGTAAGCCGGCCACAGTATTCTATGCGCTAAACTACACAATTACGGGTTTCGGGGACATTTCCATGCATTCATACAAAACTACCTGGTAAATCGGTCTCAGATTGTATGATTGTAGAACGCAGGGGTTCCACAGGGTTCCGTTTTGTCTCCGCTTCTTTTTAATTTATACGTTTGTGATTTGGCACAGGTAACTACTACATGTACGGTTTTCCAGTATACAGATGATACGTTGCTTGTTTCTAAGCACATGCAGTACGAAGCAGCTGTCGCTTTACTTCAAAGCGACATAAAAAATGTAATGAACTGGTTTCGAAAAAGCCATATAAAAGTGAGCGCTCGGAAAACTCAATTAGTATGCTTCAGAAATACGGTAAAGGCTCTTGTAACAAGTCAACATGTCTTCCTTCACGGTTATGATTGCTTAGACTGTGTTTATGCCCCAGTACAATATGCGGATAGTGTCAAGTACCTTTGAGTATACTTTGAGACCGACTTATCTTGGAATATTCAAATGGCTCGAATTTGTCCGCGATTACGTAATGCTGCATGTGTCCTTTACCGTATAAGGAGTTATGCACCTACCAAGATTTAAAAAAAAATGATAGTGCATGCTTTAGGTTATTCGCATATAATTAAGGTACGGCATTTGCTGTTTTTTTAATTGCAGCGGACTTTGGAAACATAAATTTCACAGCCTATTAAAAAGCATACTAAAAAGTGTTGCGTACAACCAAACCACGGATAACTTATTTCGAGATTTAGAAATGCCTGATTTTGAGTCCTTGTTTCGTTCGACAATTGTGATGCGTTATTTCTGGAGCAATGATTTCCGGGAACCTGTACATAAAAGTGTTGCTTTGCGTTTACATCCCAGATATGTAGTTCCTCGGACAAGAACTGGTTATGGAAAAGGACAAAGAAGGTACTATATCCCCAACCTGTTTAATAACCTTCCCAGTGCAGTACTGGATCAGACAAATTTGTCGGGATTAAAAAAGGCTTTCAATGCAATGATAGAATAGTTTTCACATGTATAAAGTCTATTTTGTTGTAGTGTGACTTTTGCCAAAATGAATGTAAGACTGTTATTCACGCTGCTTTCACGATTTTTCTCTCGATAGGTTGCAACGTTGTTTACATCTTGTGCCATGTTTACTCAGTTTTAATGGTTGGTGTGTGCTATGTGTTTTCATTTGAACATTAAGTATTGTTTACTTGGCATGTTTACCTGAGAAACCTGTGATACGTTTTCTTTCTTTTTTTTTTAGTTTGACATTTAGTGTGTAATAAGGTTACATAATGCTTTTGCCCTGACTGCCAGGTTTCTTCCATACAAGCCCACGGAAGGCTTCGGCAGACCTAGCAAAATTATATGTAAAAATTGTTTATTTGTAATAAACATTATTATTATTATTATTATTATTATTATTATTATTATTATTATTATTATTATTATTATTATTATTATTATTATTATTATTATTATTTCAAGTTTCAGATGACATAACAGACATCCATCCGAAAAAAAAAAAGTAATCAAATAGCACCCGTAAGAGTCAACTCGCATAATGCCCGCACCTTTTTTTTTTTTTTTTTTTTTCTTTTTTTTGCGCGGGGAAATTTTTCCGAGAACATTGTAGGTGCTAAATAGGAAAATAAAAAATACAGTGCCTGTAAATCGGGGGTTTTCACACCAGCCATTGTGAATTCAAACAGAATATTACTTCCAAACGGCGCTTACCTTTGTAATAAGAGGACATATGGGGAATAAGGAGGAACTACAAATGCCCTTTATTTGCAGATACTAAACCGAACCTAGAGACACTAATCGATTAAAGTGACTCCGGTCCGACCTATTCAGAGTCAGTGTCAACATTGACGTCGGTACACGCAGACGACTGCGGCTGCATCATTTATGCTGCGATTATTACTCGAAGGAAAAAAAAAATGATGGCCAATGTGGGGGGTGCGAGCATTTATGCGAGTAAATGCGTTATGTAGTTCTTCCCTTTCTTCGCTACTACACTGCACTGTGTTACCTTGAGTCAAACCGTAATCCTAAAACACACGAACACTGCTAAAAAAATCCCCTAAATTTTCCGAAAGACCGCAGCGCGATAAATTATAGCGAAATGCATATGGAGAATATTGCCATTTGTTGTTAACGTATTTAACGCTTATGAGCCTGCTTTCGACTCTTGTTTTATTACTGTAGAGAACAAAATAAACGGCTACAATTCGCTCAATTTGAATGAATGTTCAAATCCGAATCGGTTGTACGTGTCTTGACCTAGAGCACGCGCTCGCTCGCGACGAGAAGAAAAGAAAAAGAAACTAAGAGCGATGCTACCCTAAAAAAAGCGCCCGTTCTCACGCGCCCAGAAGGTTCGACCAATAAGGTTTACATACGTGTACCGGTGGCTTCGCTCATCCGAAATCCTTGCGTGGCCAGTGTGGACCAGAGAGCTGGCGTAAGCGCGTCGCTTCGAACAAGATGTCCAAAATGAAGACGGAGTTCGTGGTTCTGGTCTTCGCCTTTGTGTTCGCAGGACATGTCTTATGCGGTGATATGGACCAGGCACTGAGCGAAGGTGAGCATCCATCCTTAGAATTACGCGTCTGGATAGCCCTATTCCGCGGGTTCCATCCTTTGCGCACAAGCCACCGCACGCAAGACATTCCAGTACCGTACCAGAGGTAGTAATGGGGTAGTCTTTCGGCTCTGGACAGGTATTCTCTGGATATGTAGCTGTTCGCGTCTCCGAAGAGGCAAGGAGTTAGGATCGCGAATCGACCTATTGACAGAACGCCGAGTATGAAGACATGAATGTATGTCGAAGTATAAATTACAGCAACGATGAACAGTGATGGCGGGATAGCGTTTACCCCGTGCAGTCGTTTTCGTAGCTTCAGTTAACCCGGGACGAGACGTCGTTAACGAAATATTAATACCCCAGTCACACTATAGGCAGTTGAGATCACGACCGAATTTCTCTCGCGATTGGCTCCTTTGCGCAAGTTGCAAGAGGAAGACCATTGCGGTCATGAATTTCGATTCAGATCGGGCTCGATCGCGGTAGAAAGTAGCCGTATGACAGCGGTATTATACCCTAGTCACACGGGGCCCTTTTGATCGCGATCAGCTCGATCGAGATCGAATTACTCGATCACTATTGACTCCTTTGTGCAAGCTGTGGAAGCGAGTCAATCGATGTCGAAAAATTCTATCCCTATCAGGCTTGATTACCGTCGAAAGCGCCCCGCCCCGTGTGTACCAGTGCATTACATAAACTGAAAGTCAACACAAAAAGCAATTTGCTGCGCTTTAACACTTCTTCACTCTCGCTCTCTTCTTTTATATTCTTTTTTTTTTTTGCGTGTCGCGATGGATAGTTCTCGGGCTTATATAATATTTTATGCGCGCACTGCAGGTGCTGGTCGCAAGGAACCCAGTCTGGACGTGGACAGTGGTAAGCTGGCACCGGAGCTACAACCCTCGGTATGTGAAGCGACCAGACTTGATGTTTCAGACAGCTTTAGTTTTGTAGCTATAGTGACGCCGCAATTTCTCTTTGTCTTTTCTTCTTCTGCTTGGAGTGATATAAATTTCAATGCTAATACTGAATCACGTCGAGTTTCTAAGCACGCTTCAGATTTTCTAAATGCCCACCTTCTTTCGGTTGAGCGGTGCCTGTTCCTGGAAGATACCTAAGCATCATATGATACGTCACAAGCCGGTAGTAAAGTTGCATGTTTTAAACAGCGAAAGCATGCCGTAGCCACTGTGTTAAATAATGCCAAACAGCGGTCAAAAATAAAAGTTAGAGTGACATTTCATTTTGTGAACGCGGGTTACGCGCAAGGACGCCGCGAACACATGCACAGCGAGCATCGCGGCGTTGAAGCACGAACGGAAAGGGCGTGAACGCGGTCGCGAACGCTGCATTATTTATTCGACCCCCCCCCGACGGTGCGATGCCTGGTGTGCCACAGGGAAGCCGCAAGTGCTACACATGCAATGAAGAGACACCGCGAACGTGCACAGCGAGCACCGCGGCGTCGAAGCACAAACGGAAAGGGCGTGAACGCGGTCGCTACATTGATCTCGACGGTGCAGCGCCTAGTGTGCCACAGGGAAAGCGCATATTGCGACGCACGCAAAGAGACGCCGCTAACATGCACAGTGAGCACCCTGGCGACGAAGAGATATAGAATGTCTGGTTGTGAAGAGCACCGTGGTGAAGAGGCGCTATTTTCGGCAGCCCTTCAGGGAGCACGACTCGGCACAGTGGGGAAGAGGAGAGGGATATAAAGAAGAAAGAAAAAAGAGAAGGTTGAGGCGATTATATACAGAGCCCTTGACTGTCAGCGGTAGCCAGGCGGCGCATTCACAATTCACACGACAGCCCCGTGTCCTCCAGGAACGTGAGAAGGTACCTGAAGGCGGAGCCGCGGTGCCGGCTGGGAAACAGCAGCTGCGATGCCGAGACAGCAGGGAGTGCTAGGCGTCTGAACGATGCATAGAAAAACCCTCTTTTTGGAGAAGGTGGGGCAGAAACAAAGTAGACGGTTGATTGTTTCGTCCTTGCCGCACACTGAGCAGGCCGGGGATGAAGCCAGGCCTTTGCTCTACCTCCGGGAAGCCGTCCAGGAGCAGCCAATCCGGAGGCGCAGCAGGAGAGGCCGCTCCTGCCAACGTTACTAGATTAGCTAATCTAGTAAACGTTGGCTCCTGCCTTGTGAGGCCGCGATCAGGAAGTGGATGGGGAGGTCGACTGCGGCCGACGCGCCGATCCGGGTGCAGCGCCGTTAGGTGCCGTTGTAACGTGTGCCTTGCATAGACGAAGGCCGTTACAGCGGTGCTGATTGGTACAGTGGCATGGTGCGCTGCCTTTGCCAGAGCGTCCGTCAGCCTCCTCGTTGCCCTGGACGCCGACGTGAGGGGAGCCACTGCAGCGACAGCTTCAAGCCACTCGAAACAAGGGCGCGAAGCTTTTCCGCCAGCAGGGCAACACCAAGGCCGGCGGTCTCCAGTCAATGAAGAGCCAGGAGCGCCGTTCGTGAGTCGCAGATGATCACAACAGGAGAATCCGGGGGGGGGGGGGGGGGTCCTCCGCAAGCAGGTTCGCAGCCAGATGGTGGACAGCCACGTCAGCAGCGGTAGAGCTTGGCGCGAAAGGCAGCCGGCACATTCCCGAGAGCTCAAGGGCAGGAATCACGCAGGAGGCTGTGGCAGATCCGGAGTCTGCATGGACTCCAGCCGGTCATTCAGGAGGAACGCTCGCGCAATACCTCAACTCAACGGAAGCGGGTGAATAGATGTCTCGCTGGTCACCATGCGGTGGCCAGCCCATCGAGGGCGAAGCGGTGGGCGAGAATCCATTGTGGATTCTTGCCCGCTAAGTACGGATAACACAGACGCAAGCGAACGGTCCACCGAACGCTGACGGCGTCGACTCCAGCGCAAGAGAGCGCAAGGGAATGCGTCCGCTCTCGTTTAAACTGCCGAAGTGGGAGAGAGAGAGAGAGTGATCAAAATAAGGAAATGTCGCTTCATTCTGCAACCCCTGAGCACGGCCGCTGGATAAAAAAAGAAAAAAAGGTGCGGACTGCCACGTCGGGCGCGCTGCAATGGGAGCGAACGTGACGGCCGTAGTTGCATTGTCGGCCGCTTGGCTGGGCCGAACGGCGCTAATCATCGGCGATGGAACGCGTCGGCTTGCACGCGCGACGGCGTTCCAAGCGCGTTCCTGACGCATTTGCTATGCCGATGCCAGACAATACAGCCCCCAACGTGTGGCGCCGCGGCGGATCACACAGTTTTCGATGCACGCGGCAGGCCGCACCTTTTCTTTAATCCAGCGGCCGTGCCCTGAAGGAGCACGGCGAAGCGTCGAGGAAGTCCCCGTGGCGTCGAAGCACAAACGCAAAGGGCGCGAACGCGGCGATTCTCTTCAACACCTCCAGGCGCATTTTTCCCCCGGCGCTCGCTTCCCTCGCGGCTTCAAACATAATCTCGCCGGTATCATAGACAAGCAATCACGCTTACACGTAAAAATATTATATAAACGCAGTAACCTAGCCTAACCTAACCTACTCCACCCCAATGCTGAACTCCGCGGCTTGATCAAAGCCAGTGGCTATACCTCTAAATATATTTTAAGCTATACAATTGGCGAGGCTATATAGTGAGGCCATCGACATTGCTATTCTAGCCACACTATAAAAACAGTTGATAAATTTTTTTTCAAGTACGGCAATTTTATTAAAATACCATTCTGTTTTCTGTTTCTAACTTTTTTTCTGTAGTTTCACTGATATGTTTGGTTGACAGCTTCCGTCATTTTTACAGGAACGTTTTGTTAAATAGCTGACTCCTTTATGGGTGTAAATTTTACTCCCCTTATCACGGCAATTTTTCAGCTAATACTCTATAGAAACGTTTACACCCCTTGGGGCGTATCTTGTCTGTAAAAAAATAATCATCTGCTTTGCTTGTTTCCTTTCTTCGAAAACTCTTGCGCTCGCTACTAGTAAATGAGTGGATAGGGAGAGATCGAGTATGTGCAGGACGAATGCAGAATATGACCTCAAGCTCACTCACGCATGTGACACTATGGGGATGGCCATGCCTTTTGTGTACACCAACACTGTCGGCAGCGCGCTTCTGCACGCTCGCAATGTCAGGTTGTGTAGCTTGTCTGCAGAGCCCGCTGGCGGCGTTACCTCCAAGCGAGTGTGCAGATGCGAGCAATGTCCGCGCTAAATGTGCAGTCTCAAAAGACCGAGGGTGGCGAGAGCGAGGCCAAGACGGTGGAGGCCAATGAGGCGGAGGCCAAGGCGGAAGTCGGTGAGCAGCAGGGAGACGAGAGTGTGCAAGTGGAGACGGAGGACGACGAGGCCAAGGAGAGCGCGGCCGAAGAGGAAGAACAGCCCAAGAAGCCAAAGTTCGAGCAGGACACAGCTCCCACACTCACCGATGTCGACATCGAGGCCATGGGCGTCACCGTAGAGAAGAACGTGTTCAAGCTCAACATCTCCAACTTCTACCAGGTGGTCAACAACACGCGGTACATGCTCATCAACTTCTACGCGCCCTGGTGAGGCCCCGATCCGCATTATGTCTTCGCTATATTAAATGGTATCCCAGCCAACGTTAGCGAAGCTGTTCACCGAAAAAAAAAATATATAAAAACACGGCGCAAGATACGGTTTTAAGACTTGCGGTGTTCGGTTGTCAGAACGTTGACGACCGAACACCGTATAGGTACGTCTTATATCTCACTCGCTATTTTACAGAGGAGCTGTTATAACCTCGCTATAATCATTCCGTCGTCCGCAGCTTCGCCGAGCTGGGGGACAGAGAGCTGAGAGAGAGTGAAAGCAGAGTACAAAAATAGCATTGCGTAGCATAGCGGATGCGAGGTGGAGAGGAGTGAGGCAGGTGGTAGTGGGACGCGTACACTCTTAAAAAAAGGTGTCATATTCACTAAGTAAATACTAACACGTTACTAGACCCAAAAAGCACTACCTTCTTAGTAAGTGCAGGTAGTAAAATGATGGTTAGTACTTTTCACTACCTGCTGAACTAAATACTACCTTGGTAGTGCAGTTACTAACGCAACTGAAATATAATTACCAACAATACAATGGGCCCTATTCGATTTATAAGTGTCGCTTGCATTGTCATATGGAGTCGATGGTATTGTAAAAGCATAAGAAAGTAAAAGAATAAATATCAATGGAAAAAATAACCGCGTCCTATCACTATATATTAGGGCATTAATTGATGGTATATAGATATACGTAATGTTTTACCAAGGACATGAAGGCGCACTGACTCCGGGCAAGAATGTACTACAATCTCCAACAAGCAACCACAAGCAAGGAAAACCATATAGAACGACCAAAACTGCTACGCAACTTTTTTTTTTTTTATTGACTTACTAAAAGAGCAACTTCACGAGTATTTATAGGTCTAGTTATGTGGCACCGGTGAGCACCGATGCATTTGGTGAAATAATCAAAGCTTTATGCACAAATGTCTAAAGTCTACTGTCTGTACATATGTGTGATACGACGTCGCATATAACTGTTAATCCAACATAATGAACAACACTACAGTTTATCTGAATTTCACATAAGACTTCTACAATCACAGCATAATAGGCCAAGGCCAGACAAGTTAGTAGTTGCTTAGTAGTTACTTAGTAAAAACTACTAAGAAGCATTTCTGGTTAGTAAAGACAGCACTTACTAGCTTTACTAACCGCTGACTAGTACAGAACTAGTCAGAAGGTAGTAAAATGCACAGTAACCTATAGTAAAAACGTGCATTTACTAGCTATTCACTAAGTTTATTTTAATTTAAGAGTGTAGAGCTGCTTCCGACGCCGACCGCGTTTCCCCGCGTCCGCGCCGAACGCACCCGGTGTCCGTGACTGCAGCCGATGCCTCTCCATGGCGGCGGCTCGGCAGGTTTCGACCAGAGAACTGGACACTCGTCGCTCCTGAAAGACTGAAGCGAGAGCTAGGGAAGCTGAAACCAAGCGTCGCAGAAGAGAACATCCCGAGTGTAGATTGAGGGAAGCCGAGAGTTCGCGTAGGCTCGCTACTCCACCATGCACCGCTCACAGTTTACCATATAGCGATCATAAAGCACTGATCAAGTGCAATAAGAGACCGTGATGGAGGAGCCCTGTGGCTTTGGTAGAAGAGAGATTGCTTATCCTAGCATTCTCAACCTGCACTGGCATGTCAAAAAAAAAAAATATATATATGCGTGGCTCTGCTATCGCAAACAACAGAGACCAGCAGAGCTGGAGGAAGCCCAGCAAAAGTTAGACTAAGTGTGTTGTTTGCCACTACTTAGCTAGGCTTTCCCCAGCTCCACTGGTCTCTGGTGTTAGCGATCGCAGAGCCACGCATAATTTTTAAATATTTTTTTTTCGTTAAACGGCTTGGCTATAACGTTAGCTGGGACACACGGTGTACGCAGCAGTACTGCTCGCAGCGTGCACGCGTGAACTGCACTTTTGCATTATTATTGCGTTCATTACTAAATGGCTTGCGAAATATTGGCCAGAGCGAGTGGTTTGCGCATTTCATCAGACCGATATGACTGCTAAAAATCACAATGTTAATGTTTAGCCGTTCTCAGCTCCGTACGCTTACAAGATAATCGCAACTCCTAAGCAGATGATTATAGGCCGTTGCCGATGACTAAAACAGAATTTAAAAAGAAGAAAAAAGAAAAAAAATCGCCACCCCTTCCACTTAGTGAAGGTGGTCGAACAGCGAAGCTGTGTTAGTTACACCGAGTGTTACGAGTGTTACATGTGCATGTGTTGCATGTGATACAATTGCGTAAACACAAGTAAACACAGATCTACAACAGGAACTTATATTGAAACGTTGCGAGGCGAGAAGAGGCAGCGGCTTCCAACGCTACTTGACGAGTACTCGTCTATAGTTATCTGGTCGAAACCTGCCGAGCCACCGCCGAAGACATCGGCTGCAGTCACGGACATCGCGCACGTTCGGCGCGAACGCGGGGAAACGCGGACGGCGTCGGCAGCAGCTCTACGCGTTTCACGTTATCCGAAAGGGTGCGCCGCACAGAAACACCTTCTCTTATCATCTCTCCTCCTCGCGCCCAGCGCGGCCTCTCATTGGTCGCCTCCTCCCCTAGCGCGTCTCTGGTCACGTGACCTGCCCTCCTCCGGCGCGGTAGACGCGGCTCTCATCCTCTTCCTGGTCACGTGATCTGCGTGCCACCGAACAGACGGCGAAGGCTCGGCTAAGAACAGCTCCGCTGTTAAAAAAAAAAGCTGAGCCGTTAAAGTATGCGTTGCGATGTTAACACTTTATTTGCATGCTCGAGTAAGGTGACCCAGGGTGGAAAAGCGGTTGTCATTATGCCACGATGGAATATAGCTTTTGTGGCGTCTTAAGGAGTTGGGTGCTGTGGTTGGTAGTGGCGCATGACACCCCAGTCACGAGGCTTCAGAACGAACTGTAAAGAGCGCGAGCAGGATAGCGGCGCGGAAGCTAGGTGCGAAGCTGAATGAATAAACAAAAACAAGCATGACTGGAAACCCAGGAAAACGCGTGTGGACATACATTGCTGCACGTTTATGAACGCGTCGCATGTGTGCAGGTGCGAGCACTGCGTAAAGATGGAGCCCGAGTACGCGCGGGCGGCCCTCACGCTTCGGCGACGAGACCCGCAGGTAATTCTGGCCAAGGTCGACACCACGGTCGAGCAGAAGCTGTCCAACCGCTTCGGCGTCAATAAGTACCCGACGCTGTTCTTCTCGCACCGCGGAAACACCAGCGAGTACGAGAACACCTTCTCGGCCGAAGGTCAGTCTTCCTCATTTTGGAAGCCCATGCATCCTATAGCAAACTCGTCCAGGCGGCGCTCATACAAATGGCCAATGTGCGCATGACCTACTAACCTGTTGCTGGGCTGTGCGGCGGTGCTTTATATTCCTATGTGTAATCGGGGAGCAGAAAATACACAGAAGCGGTTTGAAGGACCCATCGATATCCGGTTACATCTTGACATACTTTGGGCTGTACAATGTGGGAATTCCCACTCTCTTGACTGAACAATTCGCAAGTTCTCATATGTACATAATACCTGTAAGCACAAAAGGCTTCTGTAGGAAACTGTAGGAAGCCGGCATTTTCGTTGAAGTGTTGAATATGAGGAAACTGCTGCATTAGCACGTGCCTAAACATTAAGCATTGAAAAACATGCGGTATATCTAGGCAGCACACGTTTTCCTTGTTTAGAATATGTTAGCTCATTTTAGACGCTCATCCACACGATCCGGAGTTATAGTCGCACTCCTTGTTGAAAGTATGAACTGCAGACTAACTAACGGACGCGCTCTACAAATGTATCAGTCGTTCCCGCGCACAACAGAAAAGCTTTGGCAGGTTAGAACGGGTGTGGTCCTCACTTTCCAGATATTCGGAGAGCCAAGTGTGCAGTAACGAACCCGCTTTCAAAAGGTGCCAACAAACACTGTTTAGGGTTTAACTTTTAGCTTCTGTCAAGATTGCCATGCGAGCGTCTCGGCGCCCTGTAACGTTCCTGACATGAAAGTACCGGACGTGCCGTATGACGATTACCGTTGCGTGGCAAAGCAAACCATAACTGGCGTACAATATTTTTAGCGTGTGCTGAATACTATATACGTTATTATTCTTAGGTGCGTACCCTTGCCTCGCTTTTTTAATCATCACTATTGTGGGTATTTCGTTTTCTTCGACGCTGTACACCCGGTGGATCCCATGCGTTTACTATAGAGTTACTGTACATGGATCCCCAAAAGGGAGTCATACAGTAACTCTACTTATGCGGTACACTCTAAAAAAAGTTTACACCCTTTGAGTCGTATCTTGTCCCCAAACAATATTTGTCATCTGTCTTCGCCGCATTTCCTTTCTTTAACGCTGCGAGCCCGGCAGTGTTGTACGGATAGGCTTCCCAGTTATTTCTATTTCTAGTTCCTTTTGGGAGGAACGCCACCGTTCCTTTAAGGGTCGGTGGAACTGTAACGGTAACTCGTTATTTTATTGCGATAGCAATTATATGGACACTCCAAAGCGTGTTTCTGCCGTCGTCGTCGCCGTCGCCGTGAGGTTCCGTATGACAACGGCGATGAAATCGTCGCCGCGCTCCGGACGCTGTATGTGCGAGTGAAAGGGCGCGAGGGACGTGCGCTTTCACGGGGAGCGAACGCATGTCGGAGAGCAAACGCGCGTTCTGCGCCGTGCTCCCTGAAGGTCTGCAGAATTAAGCGTCTCTTTCCTCCGTTCCATATATAGAGAGCAAACGCGACTTTTTCCGTCGCGCGAAAGGCTGTGGAAGAAGGGGGGGGGGGGGGGAGGGAGGGAGGGGAGGCGACGTTTAGCTACGGCACCAAATCTGTGTTTATACAAAAACACCGCGCGCGTTCGGTGCGAACGCGGGCAAAACGCCGACGGCGTCGACACCAGCGCGTTGCTGGTGCTGCTGCATGTCCAAGTTTATACAGCTGATAAAACTACTATCCTTACTCCGTATAGCTGTCGACTAATTTGCTATCGCAATTTATGGTTCGCCTTTCGGGTGAAAGTGCGACAATTTTTTACGAAGGAACGGCAGAGGGAACGGCGTTCCTTCTGTAAACGTTCCACTGCACTTAACAGACGCACCGACACACGCAGCACATCATGCAGGGCGGTTGGGCGACCGCGTGAGAAGCAAAGAACTACCGCTCGTCTGTCAGGTGACTATGGTGGATTTTCATTCGCGAGTTCTCCATATTTTTTTTTTATGACTAGGCTTCAAGATTGTCACGTGACGCTCCCTCCTGTAGTTTCTTTCCGCCATGCCGAGTTCAACTCTTGCCGAGTTCTCTTGCCGAGTTCAAACAAGGGTCTTTACTAAATTGCGAATATCTATTCTGGAGATTTCTTTTTCCACTCATACTGCAATATTGAATCAGCATTCATTAAATGCCTATGTATTGTTCCTTTCGATGCGGTTTCTTGCGCAAAAAATTTAATTATATCCTCCTGAGACCCCTTGTACAATACACATTGCACATTGCCTTCAACTTTTTTTTTGAAATTCACTCGGAAGTGATTACGCAAAATACTCACTCTGGTTGTGAAGTACGGTGCATGTGTAACTGTAAAGAAGTGGTTTATTTATATTCTTGTCATCCGCTTTCGAGAAATTTGACAATAAATTGGTCTAGACCAATTCAGACCAGAAAACACCCTTAAAGGTTTACATCGGTGTACAGGGCGTATAGGACACGTTTCGGATACTGGTGTGAGCGTCAGGCCTCTGTACGTCCGTTTATCGCAACGCGGTGCTCCCTTCGTTATCGGGCGCCGCCCGTAATTGAGTCTGAAAATACATGAGAAATACGTTGCATATTGTCACCGCGTCCAAGGCTACTCCCGTTCGTTGACGCGCGCCGCTCTTCCAACAGGTATCGTAGACGCGATGGCGGAGAAAACTGATCCCATGTTCGAACCTCCCCCGGAGGCGACGCTGGAACTGACCGCAGTGAACTTCACGTTGACCATCAACAATGCCAAGCTGATTCTCATCTACTTCTATGCTCCATGGTACGTGCATCGCGTATGTCAGTACTTCGCTGAGCGATGTGTTCGCTATTGCATCTATAGCGATATGCGCGTACACAAATCTGTTACTCTGCTGCCGGAGGTGGTTGAAGTCGTCATTTTGCAACCCCGCTACAAAGTCTGTGGAGCACGGCATCGGATAAGCAACTGAATCTCTCGCCACGTTTTCGCTCTGCCTGGAAGCGATTGAAATCCTGCACCTGACTGCATGCATGCGCGAACATTGATCCGTGTTTCTGACAGCGAACGTTGACGTGGCTTCGAGCGAATATTGACCGAAATTTGAAATTTTCACGCATTCGAGGATGAAATTTTTTAACATAAGCATAAATAATTATCCGGTAATTTGCCAATGCGCGCAGTGAAGGTGGCACTATCTCTAAACGAATAATAAACGTCTAGAGTAACTGGGAAAAAATGTAAATCTAGACTGATTTCTTACGTAAATTTTAAGGGTTCTCGCGGCTAACATTTTTTCCCTCAAATAATATTTACTCGCGCACTTATCACAGCTTCGGTATTTCGTAATGGAAAATAGACAGGAAATTGGAGAGGGGTTTCTGGGGACCTGACGGCCCCGCCTCGATCGTTGGTGGAACATCCTTGCTGTCGCGCGGTCAGGTACCGTATAACGTGAAACGCTGGATGATCCCAACGATGTATCAAGAATATCACGTGAAATATCCCTGAGTGTGCGACAACGGATAGAGCAGGAAGGTACGCACGTCGAAAGCAGCTGCTTAATTAAAAATTAAATTATGGGGTTTTACGTGCCAAAACCACGATCTGATTATGAGGCACGCCGTAGCGGGGGACTCCGGAATAATTTGGACCACCTGGGGTTCTTTAACGTGCACCTCAATCTAAGTACACGGGTGTTTTCGCATTTCGACCCCATCGAAATGCGGCCACCATAGCCGGGATTCGATCCCGCGACCTCGCGTACTTAGCAGCCCAACACCATCGCCACCAAGCAACCACGGCGGTTGGCTGCTTATGCCATTAGCTATAGTTATAAACAATATATAGCTATAGGCTTTCATGTGCGCGAGCCCGGAGGTCGGCTGTGCCTACGGCGAAGAGGAGAGCTACGGTTGTGTGAGCCGCGAGCCCCATATATTTCATGCCTAATCACCTTCACTCCCAGCCTCCGCCATTTACTCATTATCTTTATACTATATATTCGTTACAACAAGCAGCGTACGAGTTCAGCGATTCCTGGAACAGTGCAGCAGGACTATTTCTGACATAGGCACGTCGCTAGCGCTGTGCTCTCGTTGCACCTCGGTGACGTCTGCGGAGGGCAGTGGCGGCACCGCTACGTGGCGTTCGTTGAAAAGCAACAAATCAGCCGTTGGGGACGCTTAAATTCCTTCGCCGAACAGGCCATTTCGCTACACAGATGTGTCTTCGCTACACAGGTCACTTCGCTGTAGAGGCGTTCGGCTTACATAAGGAGTATTATTGGGCCGCACGAAACAAGGGACAGAAAGGGACAGCAGCACTCCATATAGCGTTGTTTCGCTAGACGTCACCGGTTACGTCCTCCTACTAACGCAGCAGCGCAGGAAGGTCAAATGAAACAAACGTACAACGTACAACTCTTGTGTCCTTTGTCCTTCCAGAGCTGCTTCCTATAGTATATGTCGAACCAATTAGCCCATCAACTTGCTGTGCTCAGCATGAACTCCTATATATAGGATGTTTTACTTAGCGCAGCGTGTGTGGCGCGCATGTTGCGTGTCAGAACGCCAACTATATAGCACCGTGGCTGCATGCAGGTGCGGCCACTGCCGCCGCATGTCGCCCGAGTTCGAGCGAGCGGCGCGGCGCCTGAAGGAGTACAACATCCCCCTGGGCAAGGTGGACGCCACCAAGGAGAAGAGCCTGGCCGAGGTCAACGAGGTGCGCAGCTACCCGACACTGCTGCTGTACCGACGCGGACGCCGCTTCGAGTACAACGGTCCGCGCGAGGAGACCGGCATCGTGAACCACATGCTCAACCTGTCCCAGTACCCCAGCAAGGAGGTCAGCTCGCTGAAGCAGTTCAAGAAGGCCATCCACCCCATCACCATCACCGTGCTCGCAGTGTTCAGCAAGTCTCGCGGACCCTTCTACAAAGAGTTCGAGGCTGCAGGCACGTATCTTCGCATGCATATAATATTATATGTTCTTGCGAATCTCGAACGACTCAAATGTCGCGCGCAGGTTCGTCGCTAGTTTCTTTCCGCTCGCTGTTTCCGAATCACTTTTGCGTGGGTCCAAGATGACACGACTAGCGTGAACAAGCATTGATACTTCTCGGAAATTGCTGATCGAATAACGTAGACTATGGTTAGTCGTTAAACATATTGTAACAGATGGGATGGGCCGGTGCATGGTAGCCCGGCCAACCGGCTGCGTCATATATAGGTAATATATAGCTCTGCCGCCTCGGGTGATTTACCCCGCACCTGCACCAAAATTGTAACAGATTAGATCAGTTTATTTACAAGATTATGTATGGTTAGCTTAGCGCAAGGTACAGGACGGTCAGCCAAGACCAAAAGGCAGCGGCCAGCACCACTTTTCCAACCTTCGGCCGCCGAGCAGAGTGACATCTTGTCAATATTGAGAGCATAAATGCTGCGGAATGCGCCTTGAGAAACGTGCCCCCCTATTGTCGGTCACCCGGGCCGCTCGATCGGAGTCACTGTTTCGTAATTTCTTGGTACGTAAACTGGAACTAGTGCTTTAAAAACAAGTATTAAACCAAGAGCGGAAGTAACAGTGCTGCGCCAAACGGCACCAAATCGCGGCGCCGCAGAACTGCAAATGCACACGATATGTAAAATGGCGATGTATATAATCGGGCATACAAGTACAGCACCCCATGTGAACTACACGGAGTCACGCACTATAGACTCCTGTGTGTTTTTTGTCATAAAAATACGTTAAGCTATTTTTTTAGCTGGCACGTACAGAAGTATATCTCTGCAGTCCTGTTTTTCTTAGATAACATTTCACCTGGCTCAAATAGGGCACAAAATTCGAGGTGAGGCTACTCCAAATGGCGTATGCGATACAGCTAGGGTACTCAACAGTCACTGCGTTGTAGCGCCTCGCTACCAGGGCTGGAGTGCAACCCGACGGGTGCGCTAATTTTTGCATATGCGCACGTCACAAGTTTGCCTTGGGGATGCTTGCAGCGAACAACCTGCGCGGTCGGCACACCTTCTACCACACCTACTCGATGGAGCTGGCCAAGCACTACAAGGTGACCGAGAACTCGCTCGTGCTCTTCCACCCCGAGATCCTGCAGTCCCAGTACGAGGAGCCCTACTACACCTTCAGCAGGGTGCGTCATGGGCTGTCTTTCTTTTAAACCATGGATGGAAACTGTCACCGCTTTGGAATATATATAGTACTTTCAGGAGTTCTGATCATGCTTTGCCTTGAAATATGGCAGCTGTTTCAAATTATATATCTTGAGTTAATCACCAGATGAAAAGCATTTAAGTACGAGCTGAAATCGGCGGCACCATTAGATGGCAATTGATAGCGACGTACCATTATTTCTGTGCTACAATTGTTTGTTCTTTAAAGCTCTATATCAGTCTTTGTTACACTTCCACGTGTTGTTCTTATTGCTAACAGCCAGCCAACCATGTGTTCTGTTGCCTGTTGCGACGAGGAGTATTACAGTGGCAAGATATTGGAAAGAACGCAGTGAATACAGCCTGATCGAGCAATTAAGACCAGGGCGTCGAACCGAACCGGAATTGAATCGGAAGAACTACTGGAGCTGAACCCATAGCTGAACCATTATTTTCACCTGAACCGGCACCCAACCAATATTGTTCCCGCCATCTCGGAACCGAACCCGAACCGGAACATTTTCAGGAACCGTTCCTAAGCGGTTCCATAAGAGGTCCAGCCCAGGGTCGTTGTTACTGAAAATCAACGGAAGCAGACGACGCCTTTTGCGCCCATTCGGTGCAGCGCGCGATGTGTTGCCTCAGGAATAGGCACGCGGCTCGTCACAGTTGTCTTGTTAGCTATAACCAGGGTCCTTCAATGCATTTGCTATAACTGAACCGCGTAGGCATGGTCGACTCAACTGTACACTGTGCGCAGAGTCGGCGGGCACTGTCTAGACAGACCAGGGGCGTAGCCGGCGGGGGGAGGGGGGGGGGGGGCTTCATCCCCTCCCCCACCGAAATTTTTTCGTGCCGGTATGCACCGCCGACCAAAACTACCACCGACGCCGGGAATCATTCTGGATTCTGTCTACAATGTCTTTTTCAAGCTCGAAAGGACATTTCGGCACGAACATTGCGAACTCGGGCTGGATTTCGTGGCAACGCCCTTGTACGTGGAGTCACGTAACGCAAGGAGCCCCATCCGAGCACAATCTTTCAAGGGCTTTTCGATAGCGAGCGGGCGCGTTGCGGCATCTCGCAGCGGTCGCGGAATCTATACGGAGCGCATGGATTTCAATTACCAAACTTTATGGGTATAAAGTTCTCATACGCGAAAGGTGCACTGACATTTCCAAAGGCTTGCTTTAATTTTTCAATTCCGGAACTTTATGGGGTTAATGCTCTTATGAACTTGGGCCAACATGCGTGTATACTTGAGCCTTCCTGTCCAAGCCGTTCCAGAAATGAAAGCACGCGCTCGCAATCTTCCACACACACGAAAATACTAAATATCACCGTGACTGAGCTAGCAGCTGATAATTTTCTCCAAACATTATCAGGAAGCGTGCCCAATGTGATCGATCAGCTGGACCAGGGCAGGCAAAGTAAAATATGAGAAAACAGAAGAAAGTAAATGGCCTATTATTTATTCTTGTTGCGGGCGACAAGGTCTGGCTCTCTGTCGCCACAGGAACAGTGGCCCTATGGATTTAAGCATAGCCCCCGCTGAAAATACAGGTATTTTCAGAGCACTTCTTTGCATGCGAGCTGATTGTGGAGACACATATCTGAAGAACCATTTGGAAAGTTGCCCCAGTAATGCCTCGTATTTAAGCCCAGATGCACAAAATCAAATTATAGAAATTAGTGGTGAAATTATCAAAGAAAGCCTAGTTGCAAAAGCAGGCTGCTTCTCCATACTTCCCGAAGAAACGACGGACATCGCTGGAATCGAACAGCGTACTGTTTGTGCAAGGTACATAAACAAGGATTCCAACGACATCGAGGGAGTGTTTTAGGTTTTAGCACCGGAATAGATGCCCATCTCTCATTGCGACTGCAGGTTCTATGTAAATGTGTAAATACTGCTGCAGATTCTAGTCACCCTTCCAGTGACACTGCCAGCGCAGAGAGAATATTTTTTAACAAGAGTTTACTAAAAAACTACTTGCGCTCTACAATATCTGTGGAACGCGTGGTTAGGCTGGCGCTTCTATATACACCCACAGAGACATCGGCATCAACGTGTCCGAAGTCATTGACCGCTTCGCTCAACTTCCCCGCCGAGAGAAGTTTGTGCTATAGATAGCGAAGCAGCAAAAATCAATGCAAGTAAAAAGCTCTGTTCCTTCAGGTCCATAAGCTTGTAACTATGAAAACGTATGACTGTTCGTTAGCTTTTAAAACCACATAAAGTTTAGCCGTTTATTCTAGCAGTTAGCATCATAATCACAATTATCATGCGAATACGAAAATTACGAGGACATGAATAACCAATTTTGACCCAGCTTGCTCATTGAAAGCCCGGCCCATGCGGCGTTTGCCAAAACACACTGGGATATTGGGTAGTTCAACTTGCCGCATCATCTGTGACTTTCGTTTGTCCTTTTCTTTCCTTTTATTGCGATAGCAATTATATGGACACTTCAACCGGATTTCTGCCGTCGCCGTGAGGTTCCGTATAGATTCCAAGGGCGATAAAATCGTCGCCGCGCGCCGTATGCGCGAGCGAACCCGCGCGCTATCACGGCGAGCGAAAGCACGCGGAAAGCAAACGCGACCGTCGCGCGAAAGGCCGTGGGGGTATGGGAGGGAGGGAGGCGGGGCGGCTCTGTGCTCCGGCACCAAAGGCGTATCTTGCCACTCAATCTCCCACACGAAAGCATGAAAGCGGGCAAGCAGCGCGGGAGGGAGGGGGGGGGGGGGGGCAGCTACTCCTCAGCTAACAACTTCTCCTCTGCACTTTGCCCGGCGGTGCTGGTCGCCCGCACCGTATCCACACCGCTCTGACCTTTGTATGCTCTGTGCATTCGCCGCTCAGTTTCCGTTGAAGCGATAGACCGCGCGAACCTGTGCTTGCTGCCAGCGTTTTGACAGTCGTTGTCTGCGGTCATTCAGTGGGATCTATTCATGTTTGCTTGTGCGTTCTGACACCACGATTGTTAATTCAGTTAGTAAGCGAATGCGTCCAAGTTTATGCAGCCGATAAAACCACTATCCCTACTCCGAATAGCTCTCTACTAATTTGCTATCGCAATCGCTGCTTCGCCTTTCGGGCGAAACTGCGACATTTTTTTTAGCTACCTGCTTTTATTTGTTTTTTGAAACGAAGCAATACCCTCCTTTAATTTTTGGTGCAGAATAATTGTTGCCGCTGTGAAGGCAGTTAAATTACACATTTTCGTACTGATTTCTGCATTATTCCTCTATTATTCTACCAAAATGGCGCTGTCGCGACCGCCGCATGGCCCGAGTACATATCACGATTTCTGCGATCATAGTTTTGTTCTTGCCTAGATCATTCGCGCCTCCGTTCCATTTTGGAACGCGTACAAGATCGCGCCCCTGTTCTTACCTAGATCATCTCTCTTTCTGTGCGCAAAGTTTGCTATCTGTGACTGCGCAACCTGCTTATTTGTCTTGTTTGACGCATTATATAGAGTGACGTTTGCTTAAATACGTAGATTTATTGGAGACTTAGTCGTATATTTGAATATCTTGTTGCGAGGTTTCGTGTATGCAAGCAGTGAACTTTGTTTCCAGCGACTCTTTTTTGCCCTTTAACGAGTTATATCTTCGCATTTGTATATTCCATTCTATATTTGCATTTCTAATGTATATTTTGCAGAACTTCAACTTTTTATTTGTACTCACTGTTACGAGTATAATCTCGGTGTAATTACAATACACGACCGGTAACAGCTGCTCCTGCGCAATCTATTGCAACGAGGGACAGCGTCATCGAGGTTTTTTTCCCTGGCCGTTGCATATGTGCAAAAATGTAAACAAGGTTCTTGAATGGCAAAGGTTCATCAAAATATTTGTCCTCAACTTATTCATTTCATGGCCTTTACGTTTTTCATATCAGCTGCATGCACTGCTTTGCTGGTTTCGAACTGATATAGTTCTAAAGTTCGTGTGATATTTTCTTTACTTATTAAATAGACAGAAAAAAAAACAAGGCAGCATTGATATCAGTTTTCTGCCACAATTTTTGAGACATACGAATATATTCTTTTATGAAAAAATACATATTTTACTTGACAGTGCGTAGCGTTCAATAACTTGTTTGCAGCATCTAATATACAATGGCATTGGCAATGGAAATGCAGTTCTTATTCATGCATTTGATCCCTCGACAAATTCGATGAGGCCGCGCTGCAACCTGACCCCCCCCCCCCCCCCCCCCCCCGAACTAAATTTCTGGCTACGCCACTGAGACAGACTGCCGCTGCCGCTGCATCGTTTTGGAGGGTATTGCTTGTGCTCAGGGCATTCTGCAGTGTGCATGGAACAGCAGCAAACTGGTTGCGCTGTCTGATACGCGTGTTGCAGTTTGTACTGTACCATGTTAATTTTGCAGCACGATTGTGGCTTCGTGGAAACTTTCCACAACATAGCACAGACGCCGACAATTTAATGATGTAAAAGAGACTATCATTCGCGGTGCTCGCCTATTCGCGAATTTATGTAATTGTAGGCTCTTTCCATATAGCGTTTAGATGGCATTACTTTTCGTTTGTGAAGCAGTTAGCGGGAGCGCTTCCGGAGAAAGCCAGGATGGAACTTGTATCGAAATGGAATGCCAGACAAAGACATGTTATTCCGACATCTCCATTCATGCTTCTAAATATGCGATAGCTAAAATCTGAGCGCGAAAACAAGATGGGACAAGAGAGATCAACTGGACAGGTGCTGAGCACCTGAGGAGCACCTGTAGTCACTCATGTCGCGTCTTGTTTTCGTGATCAGTTTTTAGCTATGAGCAGGTGTACACAACTAGCTCAGCTACGTCCGTTTTTCTAAAAAATGTCGCACGATGTTTACCGCGGTCTGCTCACTATACCTCCACTACATACATAACTTTTTTTTTTCTTAAACAGCGAAGCTGTCAATGTGACAACGTAGAAGCGCCCGGAAACGTTATACGCGTGTTTTCGCGGTGTCCTGAAAGAACTACATCATTCACCAAGCTCATATTTAGAGAAAATGGGAGAAGGGGCACGTTAGGGGCTAAATGAAAATTTATAACGTCTCGTTTTCTACCTGTTTAGAGGCGGTATACGAAATGCTTACAAAGTTTCCCCGCTGCCTTAGGAGGACCATAAATAGCAGCAATTCTAAACTTAGGGAAAATAGGAGCCATATGTCATTATGGCTGACCGTTATAGAAAGTTTGAACTGTGTAGGTTATTTACAAGCCTTTGTATATAGAGATGCGAGGGCCCGGAAAAAAGAAAAAAAAAAAACATTAAAGAACTTTTTTCTGAGGGCCAAAAGAGCGGGGGAAAAAAAAACTAACGGTCCAACATTTACCGAATAAAATGGAGTGCATTAATTTAAATCGTGCGATAGTTAGGTTCACTTTGTGAGTATAAACATTCAGATAATCTATTGCTTCATCCCGTTTGTATAACATTTTTGATGACAGTGTGGTGCATGCATCTATACATCGTTTGCTGCTCACAGAGGCAACATCGATATGCGTCACTTATCGCGGGATACGGGATCCGACCTTATATGAATAAACATTCGACAAAGATGACAGTACTGGTAACGTTCTCATTCATAATGATAATAGAAAAAACGGCTTTAAAAGCCACGTCGGATGCCTTGCCTTATGTCAATGGACGTTCGAATCGGTATACGCAGAACAGAATTTGGCGTTGTCTTATAACCTAATGCCAATGTGCATGTAAGCCGAGAGCTTGAGAATTCAGTGCAGCATTTTTGAGTAGCTACTCTGTGCTTGCGTTTCTTGGGTGTCAAACCAAGCGCACCATCATGTACTAGTTGCACCCAATGTTCGCTGTGAATAGTGACACGAAAAAGCGCACCCCTTTCCTTGCTACAGTTGTTTATGTAGAAATTATTCCGCCAGCAGCTTTTCTCTGCAAAGGAACAGCTTGGCTTGGCTTTCTGTATCATTCTATGCCAAACTAAGCCTCCACAGAAGTTTCTTCTTTCCCTTGACTCTCAATTTCAATGCAAGCCTTTATGTTGCCCTGTTTCAAGTAATGGACTATCTGGCTGCACAGCTCGAACTGAAGCACTTCAGATATGGAGGTGTTGCTTCCGACAAATAAGTTCACTGGATTTCATGTCATGGCAAAAGGCCCCCTTTTACCGTGATTAGCAAGCAGAAAAAAGAAAAAAAAAATCGCAGTAACCAAGTGCGGGTTGCGCCATGCACTGCCCTGAAGTTCTCTGCACTATCTCATGCACCAAGACTAGTTACGGGGTTTTACAGCGTTTGCATGGATCTATAAATAACTGTCTTTATTAAAGGACTACATTGCGTTTTGAATAAACCAAAGGCTCAACCTAACAAGTTTTCAGAACTTACCTGGGGTCAAAAACGGCCAATAAACGAGAACAAAATTGAAATTCATGACGCCACACTTCCTAGACGGCTCATGAGGCTTCAACAAAAGTTTTAGAGAAAGCTTGGTCTTCAGTTAATCGATTGCTAACCAAGCTTTCCAAAAAAAATCAATAAAGCATTTTTGGAAGAATACTTTATAGTTCCAAAAGAGAATCTACATATGTCTGCTCCTTTCCTTTTCCACTGTTCAGTACTTCGAAGAACTAAAACTTCCAGAATTGTGCAGACAGTACACCAGCAGCCTCTCTTCTCTAATAAAGTAAAAGAGCGCAGCTTTCATGGATAACAGATGCGAATTCCGAAATCTGCCGCGAATGTCCGATGGAATAAAAAAGGCGGTTATTTATTGTAGAATCTCAACATATTCCCATTGTTCTTGAAAACATGTCCTTGCATGCACCCTTCTCTGTCATTGTTACTTTCGTATGCCAAAACGCTTAGGATATTTTTCCAGCCTTTTTTTTTTTTTTTTTTTGTCGTGGTTTTTCTCACGCCTTCAAAATTTCCGGAAATTTTACATCTCTAATTTGCAATAAATTACTTTTACAAGCGTACCAAAGCTTTAAAAGCATGTTTTGTGAACCGCGTACTCGACGTGCCACACAAGTTCTAAATATCAAATCAATGTGCCGATAAGAATTTCAGCCAAACACGGGTATTACTGAAACCACATTTCGAGATTAACTCGCACCAGAAGACCTTAGTGGCGCATGTATCTATGGGCTCCACAAGACGCAGACATTCTAAGTTTTGCAGCGAGTTCGCGCGTATCATTCGGCCAGCAGAGCTATATGAATGTTATGAAAACACGAGCGAAAGCACGAGACAACAAAATAATGTCTCTGTTCAAAAGCAACTTGCTCGCGACGTATTGCCTTCCCTGTTGCGAATCAATGTTCGCCCTCTCCACTACTTGCAGCCCGACGCGACTCAGGTGCACATGGAGCGATTCATGGAGGAGCACCTGTTTCCGCTGGTCGGCTTCCGGGACGTGGCCAACCTCTGGAAGTACATCAACAAGTACCCCCTGGTTGTCGTCTTCTACGACGTAGACTTTGGCTTCGACAACAAGGAAGGTACGCGACTGAAGTCACGTACGTGCATATATGCATGTTCCAGCCTCGGCGACACGCCAGTACTTTTTTTTTTTTTTTCCCTGATTGGGAGGTATGGGACCGGGGAGAGAGGTAATGCGGCAGCACAGCTCCGACTCATTTTTTAAACACTGCATGTAGATTCGTCCAACGAGGTTTTTGGGCGTTTCCCAGAAAGCGCAACGGCCACATGGCGTCATGCTACCCATGGCCCGAAATTTTCGATTGCCAAGTCTGGCGTGACGAAAGCGGTGACGTCAAAATCACTGTTGCTTACTCGGGAGAATCCCCATTAGATTATATGGCAGTTGGGTTGGGTAGCATGACGTCATGGATTGGAGTGAACAGGCCTTGTGCTATCTAGGTGGTGTTGACCAGACGCGTATAAAAACACGTGCGATGTATGTGGTTACCGCGGCTAATGATTGAAAATCGATTATGCCGGACACGATGGCACGCGCAGAGACACAGCGCATCCGGCACAAGGTTCTGAAGGTTGCCCAGCAGTACAAGGGCCGCGTGCTGTTCGCCGTGTCGCACGAGACTGACTTCGAGGACGACCTGAAGAGCCTCGGCCTGGAGGACAGCGGCGCCGAGGTCAACGTCGGCATGTGGATGTCCGAGCGCGAGCGCTACCGCATGGCGCCAGTGGACGACTTCAAGAGCGCCAACCTGCGCAACTTTGTCGAGTCCGTGCTCCAGGGTGAGAGCGAGCGCCGTCGGTGAATGAATTCGTTCATATAGTGGATCAGCGCAAATTAAGAGCGATAACGTATTTCTCCTTCGAGAATTTACCACGGAGTTTGTTTGCCGCGACTCAATTAAGTGACCACGCTTGGAGACTTCTGTCGAAGCTTGTGCTCATAATGCAACAAAAGTGACCAGTTCAGAGCGTAAGGTTTTTGGTTATGTACAACAATTGACGACTTGTAAGAAAGGATAGGTGACATCGATAGGCATCAGGAATGTTCAAAATGGTGCCGCTCGCAGAACGGGACGCGCACAAGCCGAGTCAGAACCTTACTACACCCAAGCGAACAGGCAGCTGTTGCAGTTAACGCACTGCAACTTCCCAGTGACACAAGGCAGTAATTGCGGAATGTCGCGCGCAGGCACGCTGAAGCAGTATGTACGGTCCCAGACAGCCCCGCGCGAACAGACGCGTGACGTGCTCACTGTGGTGGGCAGCACGTTCGAGGAGCTGGTCATGGCCTCTGACAAGGACACGCTGATCATGTTCCGCGGCCCGGACTGCCACATGTGCGACGAGCTGGTCGAGGAGCTCGAACTCTGCTACAACCGCATCGACTACCAGGCGCCCGACCGCTTCCAGTCGGCCATCATCGACGCCACACAAAACGACTTCCCGGGTATCTTCAAGGTAGGCGGTTGTGCTGTTGCCAACACGTGTGAGGAAAGCTTGCCTAATATTTGTTGTCGCGTTGGAAGAGGTAAGTACGGTCATCGTACGGCGGCGAGTTGAAAAGGTGCAAGCGAATAGACTCGTTACGCCTTTCGGCTGTTCTCTTTTCGAGGTTGGTGGTATCGGCATGGCGAGGCAGAGCTGCAAAGACGCATACTATTCGAGCTTGAGTTGCAACACGGGATCCAGTTACCAAAAGGGCTCCGAAGTTATGTATATATATATATATATATAATATGACAGTGCCGACACAGAATTGAATTACTAAACCTCGTTCCAATTACTTGTGGCACCCCCGGTCGCAAGGAAAGTCGCGAATGTCACCTTTCTTAGTGAAAGAAGGAGCAGCGGTTGTACATCGTGTTCCACTAATACTGAGCGCGATAGTATATCAAAGTTAGAACTTACTACCTGATATATTTTGCCTGCATATATGCATGTACTGTCAGAAATACATTAAGGTCTCAAACGCAATGTCAATGCCGGCTAGCGCCTGAACCACGTGAAGGCAGCGCCTCTAATTGCACCATGCGCGCGGAGGTGCATCACACTACACCCTACTGAGTCTTGATGCCTGGACTGCGAGGCACCCTCACTGAGGCACGCCCCTTTTGTCATACTCTTCCACAAGTAGGCAGTGACCCATTGATTTAAACAGTTGTACTTTTAGAAGGATTAGCGTTATCGCGGTCATTCTAGGGACATGTATCACGACATATATCCACGCAGTGCCTGGCAGTTCATCCGAGGACACGTTGACTTGAGCTGCGCCCTTGGACACTGTTTTGTTTGCCATCGATCACTGGACCGAAGGGACGCAGTCTGCCTCAATATTTAGTGGCACTTCACAGCCGCATAACACACCTTGAAATCGCGTTCGTATGACGAACCTTGGCACCACCTCAACCACTTAAAATTTCGTCTCTTCTTCACAGGTCGATGACTTCCCTACCATCTACTTCGTATCAGCTAAGGACAAGATGCACCCCAAGTTGTTCCAGGGCATCCGCAAGGCTTTCGGACTGATCAAGTTCGTCAAGGAAAACTTCTCCTACGATATCCCCGACCGCTCGGACTTCAGCGTGTTCCCCGCCTTCAAGCGGCCCAAGCCGCCCAAGGACGACAAAGCCAAGGACGACAAAGCCAAGGACGAGAAAAGCGACACTTCCGCTAAGCCAAAGGAAGAGCTGTAGCCTTTTCTTTTTTCATTTCTCACCCTTGTTCTCACATTCTCATTTCTGCCACCCCGCACCTCCCTCCCCAATATATAAAAAAAGGCATCTTGTTGCATCATCACAACCAAACATTTTTTTTTTCATGCAGAATGTTCAATAAATGCTCTGTCGTCACCGTTACCCTTTTTTAAGTTCTTTGAGCAGGCGCGGCAAAGATGCAGCAGGCACGCGCGCACGTACAGTCGGGAGCAAGAGTATGTTGACTACGGCATCAAAAAAAAAAAAAAAAATGACAGCAGATCCACGAGGTGAATGATGATGAGTGGGCGATGCTCCGGAGGGAATCATCGGATCTCCCGCTTAAGGGGATGCTAGCACAAACGCGTTAGAAACGTGCAGTACTCTCTAGTAAGGGGGAGCGGCCACAGCGTCTTACGCAGCCATTTACACATGCCGGAACGTGCACCGCGTTTGCCGACGCCATCACATGACTGCTGAGAGAGTATACCCCCCGTATTCATAAACGCTCCTCGACTTGAACTTGACTTGCCACCGCTTTGGGCAGCGCGTTCGAAACGCGTTGAAGGTAAGGTGGAGAGGCCACAGCGTCTTACACCAGCTTCTTACACGGGCCGTAACGCGCTAGCACAAACGCATTAGAAACGCGCTAGAAACGCGGCCTTTCGTTAATGTTGGGTATTTATAGCCATCGTGGTGCGTTTGTCCATGTCCGCTTCGTGGCGTAGTGGGCTAACGCCGCGCGCTCGGAAGCGAGGGGTCCCTGGTTCGATTCCGCGCTACGGACACAACTTCGGAATTTTTTTCTCATTTTTCTCAGACTGGTTACACACTACTACTACTACTACGACGGGGACGGAACGGGTGCCGCCATAAGGAGCTTCGCCCCTAAAAAATTCTAGAAACGCTGTGCAAATTGAAAATTATAACTCAATACACTGCGTTGGTCGAAGGGTGCAGATAAGCTGTACGTATCACTTGATTTCATCCTGCATGCATAGGGTGCTTGTAAGAGCACACGTACACACTAAGTGCAAGTGTGAATTCAGAGACCATCAATCATCATCTGTGCCACTGTTCTCGCTTCGATCACGGCCGCTAGATGAAACGCACGATGGTGCGGCCTGCCACGCCGCGCGGCGAAGTATGGGCGGAGCAGTGAAGTGAAAGTTGATGTTTGCCGCCGCTCTCTTAGAGGGGGCGCCACTGCTGCGGGACTGCTCTCCCACCGGAAAGGCACCGCGAATCAGTAGACAGTTTTAGTTTAGCGTTAGCGTAATAGCGGGGTTACGGGAAATAGCGTTACCGTTCCGCAAACGAACTTTGCAGATAGAGAGTTTTAGTATAGCGTGATAGCGTAGTTTACGTGCGGGACGCTATTCCATTACGCTTTGAATTCCGCATACATAGGGCACCTAATTCTATGTATGTGTGCGTTCGGAAAGTGCGATAAGCAGCGCAATAGAAGCCAGGAGCGCGTTGTATTTTTACTTCACATGTCCGTCGATCTGCAACGAAACACACAAGCAGTACAAGCTGTCTACCATCGCCTCCGAAATCCTCCCATCTCAGAGGCCATATGCCGTCGTCGCACCTACCTCCCGACTTTATCGACAGGTGGCGCTCACATCTCAAAGAGAATTTCTTTTGTTAGGCTTAGGCGCGCTCGAAACGAGAAGTGATCTCGAAAACTCCGCTAAATTATCCACAAAAACATATTGTCGATCCTACCTGAAGGTAAGCGAAAGCTATTTACGCAGTCATTTCCTACCAACGAAGTGAATTATTTAACAGCAACTCCAAATTCAGTTCGAAGCGGGCGGCCGGGACCGCCGCCATGTTTTACCTACACTACGTAAACACGCTAACACGGTAACGTTGTTAACTCTGAGAAATAGCGTGCGCACGGTAAACGGTATGGGTTAGAGTGACCTAGTATGGGTCGTATAGCGTTCTGCGCATGCGCATTCAGATCCCGCTATTCCGATACGCCCGCTATTCCGGTAACCACGCTAGGGTGGCTAGAAGGGGAGGTGTGAATACCGGCGGCGCAAGCGTGACCCCTCAGCGCACCGATGCCGCAGGGCGGCGCTGTTGACCGAGGCGCGGGAAGGCACGCAACCGAAATGAGCGCATCGACAGCCGCCTCGGGTATCGCGCGCCGTCTGCGAGCGTCATGGTATACGTCTTTATTATTGCGATAGCAATTATATGGACACTCAAAAGCAGATTTCTGCCGTCGGCGTCGCCGTTGCCGTCGCCGTGAGGTTCCGTATGACGTCATTTGGAGAAGAAATCGTCGCCGCGCGCCGAACGCTGTATGCGCGAGTGAAAGGGCGCGAGGGGCGCGTCTTTCACGGGGAGTGAACGCACGGCGGAGAACAAACGCGCGTTCTGCGCCGTGCTCGCTTAAGGGCTGCAGAAGTAGGCGTCTCTGTTCTGCTTCACAATCACCATGTATGTAGAGCAAACGCGCCTTCTTCCGACGACCGAGAGGCCGTGGGGGAGGGGGAGGGAATGGAGGCGACGTTTAGCTGCGCCAACCTTTCCCTTTCCCTCAAGAACCACTTATCATCATCATCATCATCTGCGGCACGCAGTGCCTGTTTATATCAGAGGCTCCGGCAACAGTCACCAACGCCGCACGCATTTTGAGCGAACGCGGGCAAAACGCGGATGGCGTCGACAACAGTTCTGCGTGTTGCCGATGCTGCTGCATGTCCAAGTTTATACAGCTGATAAAGCTAATATCATTACTCCGTATAGCTCTCTACAAGTTTGCTATCGCAATTGATGCTTCACCTTTCAGGTGAAACTGCGACAACTTTTTATGAAATCAACGTTTTATCAGCCCACATCACCACTCCTGTGAGATCTTACGGGCCCAGTTCGCATTGCGTCGATAGATTCAAACGCGGTTTCTTTTTTTTCTTTTTTCTTTCTTTTTTTTGTCCTCCGGATCAGGATCATAGGGGCTTGGGGCTCTGGAATAATTTCGATCACTTCGGTTTCTTTAACGCGCACTCACACCTTACGGCACACAGGTGCCTTGCATTTCGACTCCCTCAAAATGCGACCGTCGTCGTCGAGGTCAGCAGTAATCACCCTATGCGTGCCGTACGTACGATCTGTAAACTGCAGTCATTACCCGATTACCTCTCGACGTACAAACCACTTTGTGCCAGCGCTTGAAGACGTGTAGCATGTCCTTTCGACGCTCAAATAAGCAATTTACTATAATTGCAGACAGCAACAGATCTGGTCATAAAATCGTTTATTTAAGTGAGGAAAACAACTATGGGAAAATTTGATCTACAACACGCAATATTTCAGTGCTTTTAGTTTATTCTCAGTGCCCTGCTGCATGACACCTTTAAGCAAAAAATGAATCCTTGTTACGCAATAAAAACGTACAACTGATGCTGTCAGGGCAGCAGAATGCTGTAGGCAACCAATTTTTGGCACATCTCCTGCATAAACTTTGCCACAGCTTTGGCATGCAAACGAGTGAGTTTGTTTTTAATAAGGGCATTAATTGACCAGCTTGTAGAATGGTTCTGATAGCAGTGGCGCACCGACGGGGGGGGGGGGGATTCGGGAGTTTTAACCCCCCCCCCCCCCCCGAGGCCAACTTAACCCCCCCTTTTGTTTAACCCCTTTTCTTTCCTTACGCATTCGAGTACTGCAACTAAGATGTAAGACGCGCAATCGGCTGCACACTCGCAAAAAGCGCATTTTTTTGACAATTTGCCGTGAAGAAATCGAAATTAGTGCTGTTTAGATGGTATTGGCAAACTGTCAACCCCCCCCCCCCCCCCCCCCCCTTTGCAGAGATCCTGGGTGCGCTACTGTCTGATAGATATAAAAGGCCCCCAAGGTCCCTTCTGTTTGTTCTTTAGATTCCACAACGGTTTTGTTGTGAAGCTGCCCAGCCAAGTAGATGCTACAGCTGGCAAGTCCTTCTCCAATGAAGAACACTACCATTTTGGTTAACACAACAGGCGCAGCATTTCGTTCAATGCAAAATCTGCAGTCCAGTAACGAGCAATGTTTTGTTTAAACTTTTGCAGTGACCACAGTTCCAAAGGTCGCTTAAGCTCGATAATGAAAAATTCTTCTGCGACTGGACTGGGCATTCCATCCCGCTGTATATTTACAGCCTCCACGTCTGCCGGTGGGTATGCATGCATTCCCCCGTCTTGTCAATAGACAAGCGCCGCTTCTCTAAGCTTGTAAGATAATAATAATAATAATAATAATACTTTATTCGTACTCAGAGAGTCGAATATGTAGTCCAGGCATACAGGGTCATAGTAGGCGTGGTTTGCGTGCCGAACCTGGGACCCGTGGAGGGTGTGAGACATTTCTTTTTCTTTCTTTCGTCAGAGTCCTGCTAATGTATTTTGGCAAGTTCGGATGTACTGTGGGCACGGCATCTTCTGAGAGGGCAGGAATGTGACGTGGTATCAAGACTGCAGTTCCATTAATAAAGTCGCGAACGATAAACCTAAGGAAAAAAAAAAAACAGAATTTAGAAAAGGCGGTGGTGATCAGATTGAGCTAGCGTGAAAGGCCTCGTGAATAATACTAGGATGGCAATTGGCAATGCCACGACGACGCTGTGCAACACGCTATGTATCGCGAGAAACACCACAAAACAGGCGACGAGACCAAAACTGACGGCGAAGGCACGGAGGCGAGGCGAGGCCGGCAGGCCGGCGGGGCTTAAAGCCCCTTGATGTTAGAAAGTAGCGACACGCTTTGATCTACGCCGCCACACCCTCGCCGGCGCGGTCAACCTCCTCCTTTTTTCCCCCTCTTTCGCGGAGGCAGCGCATCCGCCACGCTGAATGGCTGCGGCGCGCGAGACTACCCGGTCATGTGACCCTGACGTCACGAAAACTGCGCGGAACTTGCTTTCGCGCGCTTTTGGTTTCTCCCGCTCGCCATGAGCAGTCCAAGTAGTGGTCGCCCTGCCGCTCCGAACGTGTGTTTCCCAAGTTTTTCCATCCTTTCGTAGGAATCTGAGCTTCGTTTTCAGTGAAAATGCCTTGCTGCTGCGCGTTTCAATGCAGCAGCAGGTCAGAGAAAGGGCAAGCCTTATTTTATATCCCCCGAGGTGAACGGAATGTCGTGCGTCGGAAGCAGTGGCTCCATAACATCGGGAGAAGGGATTTCGCCCCTTCTAAGCACGCCGTTCTTTGCGAGGCGAATGTTGCAGCTTTCCTCATATTTGCGGATGAAGTTGCATGAAGATTTTAATGCTCTTCGCATAGCCGGACTCTTCGTTCAGTTCAATACAGAGCACCGATAACTGTGCATATAGTTTTTTTCTTAAAGTGAGTCGGCTCAAATTTTTGTTGACTCTTCGACCCGTGACAAAGCTTTTTGTGTTTTCGCGCGTGCGTTAGTTTTCAAATGTATGTAATTTGTGAGTTAATGCCTGTAACTCATATTTTGTAGTTGTGTGCGTGTGTGTGTGCGTGTTTGTGTATGTGCGTGCGTGTATGTGTGTGTGCGCGCGCGCGTGTGTGTGTGTGCGTGTGATTCTTGCGCCTGATACTTGTGAAGCCAAGGAACTATTTTACTCTTATTGCATGCTTATTGTATCTTTGCAAAGTTTCAATACTGCGAGCATTTCTTTTTCTTTACGTACTTTATGTTGCGAAGGCATGAACCGCAATATATATGTAGATAAGTGGTATTATGTATTATTCGCGCATGCTCATTAAGTACAAGCCACGCGCTTCTGATAATCTCCCTCAATTCTGATTAACTTGCCATCTTGAAGTCTGTAAGTTAATTATCAAGTGCCAGTCTTAGCAGTTTCCGTGTAAGCAATCAGCCTTTTGTTGTTGTTGTTGTTGTTTTTTGAGAGAGAGAGACTTAGGTTACTCCCAGAGGTGATGGAATGTAATTTCTCGTCGTTTCATAGTGACGGAATACAGGCGCGTGTGTAAAGTTCTATGTTGGCTGTTTCGCAAACACAGCACGTATTTTGCACAGTGGCATTGGTACAAAGGCTTTTGGCCCACTCATTTTGGCGAATTCACTTTAAGTAAACTATCACATCTCTTCTTGGTTACCTTCTCTGAGCATTTTAAGAGCGAATATTGTGAACCAAATTCTAGTTTATACTCTACGCTGCTTATATTGTATTCACCCAATACACCTCCGCGTTACGGACTATCCAAGTGGCGACGTAGAGGTAAACAGCTCAGCCACTGCATGGCTATTAACATAATTTGTACTTTGTGGTGGGTGAAATTTCACCCCTGCCTTAATTTTATCCACCAATCAGATAACCTCTGTTTGGTTATTTCTACCCGCTTAAAGTCTATTTTGCCTTCACTGTCCCTAAACCCCAATGCTTTGAAAAAATCAGCCCCGTTGCCTTGCACTGTAGGGTTAAGCCCCTTACAGAAAAGTATGAGGTGTTCAGCCGTTTCCTCTTCTTCTCCACACGCACAGCACAACGTGTCTATACCTTGGTACTTGACTCGGTACATCTTAGTCCGCAATACTCCCGTCCTGGCTTCAAACAACAAAGAGCTTCCCCTAGAATTATCGTAGATATTTTCTTTGGCAATTTCTTGCTTGAAAGTTCGGTATGTGCCCAGTGCTGATTTCGTCTGCATCCCTGTTTTCCACAGACCCCTCTCTGTTTCCTTAACCTTTTTCTTAACCGCTGTTTCCTGGTTTGCACCCCTCCTGCAGTCCAAATATTTGATTGACAGTTTTCTGGTCAGCTTCCTCCATTTTGTATCAACATTCCTCATGTACAAATAACTGAAAACTCTCCTTGCCCACCGCTTTTCTGCCATCTCTCTCAATCGCTCCTCAAATTCTATCTTGCTGCTGGCTTCCCTGCACTCGAATGACGTCCATCCCATGTCACCCTGTACCCCCTGATTTGGTGTATTTCCGTGTGCTCCCAGAGCCAGTCTACCTACCCCTCGCTGCTTAACTTCCAACCTTGCTCGAACCTCTGATCTCATGCACAGGACCGCATTGCCAAAAGTCAAACTAGGGACCATCACCCCTTTCCAAATCCCTCTCACCACTTCGTACCTATTGTAATTCCACAGTGCCCTATTTTTCATCACAGCTGCATTTCTGCTACCTTTAGCCGTCACATATTTTTCATGTTCCGTTAGGTACTCAGCCCCATTGTTTATCCACACTCCAAGATATTTGTACTTATCCACCACCTCCAGCGTAACCTCCTGTATCCTATGCTCGCTGCCCTGATTATCATTAAAAGTCATGACTGCCGATTTTTCTTTACTAAACTTCAAACCTAAGCTATCTCCCTCTTTATCACAGATGTCCATTAATCTCTGCAAGTCTTCCTTGCTGTCAGCCATAAGTACAATGTCATCTGCATACATCAGTCCTGGTAATGACTGTTTAATCCATTCTCCCTGCTTGAAATAGGAAAGGTTGAAGCCAAGTCCGCTCCTCTCTAATTTTTTCTCTAATCCTTGTAAATACAGCATGAACAACAGAGGTGACAGAGGGCACCCCTGCCTAAGCCCCTGCTGTATCTCTATAGGCCCAGATATCTTGTTTTCCCATTTTATAAGCACCCTGTTACTTTTATAGATATCTTTTAAAAGATTTCTTACTCCATCTTCCACCTCTAGAGTGCCCAGTATGTCCCACAAATCCTTTTGGATTACACTGTCATAGGCTCCCTTGATATCCAGAAAGGCAAGCCATAGGGGCCTGTGTTCCTTTTCTGCTATTTCAATACACTGTGTCAATGCCAGCGTAAGGTGCCGTGGCGCCATCTGTTGGGCAAAACCTAAAACACTTTCTCGGCTCTCGGTGGCGTCTCAGGCCTAACACCGTCAAAACAAAACAACCGATCTCAATAATAACGACAAGAGAGCGCCGATACTTAGTCTACAGCTAGCGATGAGGTGAAGCGATGACTGATTGTGCTATTTATTTTTTGCTGTCACAGCAGAGAGCAAGTTGCAAGAGCGAATTCAGATCGAAGCGGGCAGACTGATTGCTGCCATGTTGTTGTGCAATCGCTGTCCCCAGCGGATGTCGTCGCGCTGACTTCCGGGCGACAAGCGATATTTTCTGGCTGGCCAGAAACCGGCGACACGACCAGCGACAGCGACGGATAGCCCTCCGCGACAGCAAAACCTGTCGCTCGTCGCCGTCGCTGTCGCTCGAAAATCGCGTGCATGCGGTTGGGCCTTAAGGTCTCAGCTGACAAGTATTGATGTATCAGAGAGCTACACATTCATTCAGATCGTGCTAGGCTCCTCCTTTCAGGTGCAGAAATGTCAGGACACGGATCTTTCTTTACATTCCGCAATGTAAGCATTTAGCCAAGGGTTGAGGAGGAGGAGGAGGAACAAACATTTATTGCGGAACCAGCACTTTAAGATGCATTGTGCATGATCAAAACATACATCGCCAAGGGTTGAATGCACCACCTTTTTTTTTTCTTTGCGGAAACATTATCCGCAAAAAAATAACTTATCAATAGTGCAAATGAAAGGATATATTAGCTTATGCATTATAGTTACAGCTATAGAGAAATTAACCGAACTTTTAATTCCAATGTACTTTATTGTCATGCCGTTTTTCCCATTACAATTATGCATCGCTGCGGCTAAGTCAAACCATGTTTTTAATGTTTATTCCCATTGTTAAATGCTTGCCTGCTCCTTTGCAGAAACAGATCCGTTACAAGCCACTGGTCTCAAAATTGTGTGTACATTATCTCTGCACAAAGGAAAACTGAATTAAAAGAAATCCAGAGCCCTTCCACTATTGTGAAAATGGAAGCCAGCGAAGCTGTGACTGGGTCTGCTGTAGTGAATATTGCTATAGTGAATTTATATATTATCATTATTGATTATATTGTTACGGGGGGAAAAGAGGTAAGCAATATATTTACAGGATATTTACAATAACTGTAGCGGCAGCTGACAAGATGGTAGTTGTTGGTGTCGCCTAGCTCGCGAAATTAACAGCATCGTCTTCTTTGGAGTAATGGTACACGTCTTCTTCATCAGCCAGTCACAATATTGAGCGTCTTCGGTATGTTCGTCAAATAGCAAGGACACCGGTGTCTTGTTTTCGCCCGGCGCGATGGCCAAGTAGTGCGTTTGCTGCGTCAAGTCCGCCCGCGACGCCGACGATCTCTCTCCCGCTCCTCCTCTCGGCGGCTCATGCCCACATATCCAACGTGGGTATGAGCCACACGTGATTTCTTTCTTACCTTCCTTCTTTCTTTCCTACTCTCTTTCTTTCATTGTCCCCGGCTCATACCCGCATATCCAATGCGGGTATGCGCCACACGTGATTTTATTATCGTTAATCGCGACGTAACTCAAGAGCATGCGATGTTATTGATGCCATGACCTATCAGTCATGTTACTCATCCGTTTTGACACCTGTGAGAGCAGCATTCTGGGCAAGTTGGTAATCCATTATTCAAGTATTACTTGAGTAATGGATTTAATGTAATGTAGTAATGGAATAATGCAAGTATTACTTGTATCCATTACTCAATAATACTTGAGTATTAGACACCTGTGTTCAGGCACAACTGGGGTGAAACCGCCACGTACATGGAGCCGAAATGCTGATGGTGCTAGTTTTCTTTTCTTTTCTTTTCTTTTTTTTTTTTTGCACGCGGACACGATTCTGGGGCAACTAGCCCTTAACAGCTTCGCTGTAAAACATATGCATGCAGGAACAAGTTTATTTGAACTTTGCAAAACTTTCCAAGATATGTTTAGCTTATTCTCTTGGAGTTGCCAGCCAGGAACGAAGCACCAGCGTTCAGTTTTCTTCTTCGTTTTAGAGTGTATCTTTACTACAGCTCACAAATGCATGACGCACGTGAAATGAAAATCACGTAACCGATAATTAAAAAAAATGTCACAGTTTCGCCCTAAGGGTGAAGCAATGAATGCGATAACAACACAGCAATGTCATACGAAGTAAGGTGAGCGGCTTTGGTAGCAATATGAATTGTAGTAAACATGAGTTGATTAAGTAAGCAGGTGTGCTGCGGCGTAAGTAGACCGACATGAAGAGAGACTCGATGACCACGAGAAGGCGCGTGTGAAACGGTGGTGTTGATGAGAAGCGCTGCCCGTGGGCTGCGCGTACGAAGGGACGCACCTGTAGCGCTGCACTGCCGATCCGGGCAGCATTGCATGTGTAGCGTGCGTTGGAAAATGTGGCCCGACTGAATGAACAAGCGTGGTGTGAGCGCGCACAAGCAAACATGAATAGATCACACTGAATGACTGCAGACAACGGCTGTCAAAACGCTGGCAGCAAGCGCATACGCCGCAGCGGGCGAAGGTACGTGCGGTCTATCGCTTCAACGGAAACTGAGCGGCGAATGCACGGCGCATACAAAGGTCAGAGCCGTGTGGAGATAAGAGACGGTGTGGGCGAGCGACGAGCGCGGTTGCTGGCAGAGTAGAAGTCCCCCCCCCCCCCTCCGGCGCTGGCTTCCCGCTTCCTTGCTTGCGCGTGGGAGATTGAGTGGAAAGTTCCCCTTGCGCCCGGTTGCAAGATAGGCCTTTTGTGCCGGAGCGCAGCGTCGCACCGCCTCCCTCCCTCCCATACCCCCACGACCTTTCGCGCGACGGTCGCGTTTGCTTTCCGCCGTGCGTTCGCTCTCCGTGATAGCGCGCGTCCCCCGCACGCCTCCGCTCGGGCATACGGCGCGCGGCGAAGGTTTTATCCATACGAAACCTCACGGCGACGGCGATGGCAGAAATCCAGTTGAAGTGTCCATATAGTTGCTACCGGAATAAAAAACGACGCAGCAACGACGCCGTGATGCCGCCACGTTATCCTACAGGGAATCAGCGACGGCGGTGGCGGCACGACCCCGCGCCCCCTGCAGCAGCGCACCGAGGGACCCTGTCTGGCAAGGGAAACGCGCCGCGCTTTCCACACCCCGCAATTCTAGCCACTTTCAAAATTGGTCACACAGCCAATTTTCATTTGGTTCTAGATGAGTTGGCTATGTGGCTATTTTTGGGCTACATTTTTATGTGGATCAGGAATCGTAAAAAAGTGTTTCAAGATTCCTGGTACGTTTAGTGCGACCTTTTTCTGTTTGTTTCCACATCTGCGTCCATGGCGTGGCACAATGCAGCGGGTTTTGCGCTAGGACACTATTTCTACGTTTGCCCGTTACAAAGGGAAGAGCACCATACGATCATTATGTTGGCGAGAAATGCTGCGTACGGTTTTTGCCGACGCCGGAAAAAAGTGCTCGCTTGAAGCCTGATTTCCATGGAGGAAGGAAAAAAATACTTTACCTCCATGCTGATTTCACATGTGCGCCATGCGGAAGTGGGCAGAATACATAATTGTAGCTAACACTTTCACTTGCAAATAAAAAAAAAAAAAACGTTACTATAGTCGGGTACAACTTAAGAAGACAGGAGAGGCCCCGCCCAGATGACCGAAGCGCAGCAGCCGATTTCCTCCGCGACTAAAAAAATAGTCCCGCTGACACGACTCACCCCGGCTTGAAGCGCGGGCTGCTATGTTTTCCGTCGGCGGGGACACCGGCCGTCCGGCTCATGACGCAAGGCTTAAGTGCGCGCCCATTGGTGGAGGCTAGTATGCATCCGCCTTTGAGGGGGCACATGCCGCTGCCTTCTAAAGTTGTACCCGACTATAGTTTGTTTCCATGACTCATTTTTTGCCGTTTTACGCTAGCAGAAATGATGGCTACAAGTACAGTACTAGAATGTGCACTATAGCTACAAGCTACTACAGTGTACTAGAAGAGCACTGTAAAGCTACCGAGGCCCAACCGCATGGTTGGCTACTTATGGGCGTCCGTTTTGGCCATGTCACTAGGCGCCATCTGGCAACACTAATCTGGCGCTGTCGGGCGCGCGATTATTGACCCTTTTCACGGCGATCCCGTGGGCGCTGCCATGTTTGATCACGTGGTGACGCGTTCATTGCTTGCCTCAACTGCCTCCGTTGCCTCCTTGTTTACAATGGAAGTGTATGACGCCGGCGCCGCTTAGAAAACCTCTGTTTTCGGAGATATCGTAGTCGGTGACTAGATGGACGACACGAAGCTTTGATCACAGCTTCAGAGAACATGCAAAAGCTCTTTCGGAGCTGATTAACCTATGTCCAAACGGCGCAAGCAGCGTATATGGTGCTTGTTCTAAAAGCGGGGCTAAATATTGCCACGCGTTAGTAACGCTAGAGAACGAGGACGAAGAAGTGTTGTTGGCTGCTGCGGCCAAAACAGTAAACAGCCGTTCGCTCGGAACTGACTGCCTGCCTTTTCCTCTCGCGACAAACTGGTGGAGGTGCTGGGTACACATACGCCCTATGCCTGCTGGTCCTGAACCAGAAGCTACCAACGCCAGTACCTCAGAGACTGCAGAAATCCATCGAAGCAGCCGTCGCCTCCAAGGTCTTCCACCGCAGTACAGTCCCCTGGCAAACTCTGCGAGGAAGATGGCAACAACAACCGCAACCCAAACCGAGGAGATCCCAAATGCTGCTGTACCTTGCATTGTCAACGCGCCTCGCACGCCTAACCCGTTCCACGGCGACGCCTTTGAGGACGTAGAAGACTGGTTAGACCATTTCGACCGGGTCGCCACCTTTAATGACTGGGATGATCGCCGTAAGTTGAAGAACGTCTACTTTTCCCTTTTAGACGCGGCAAGGGTATGGTACGAGAACCACGAAGTTTCGTTTACCAGCTGGCAGGAGTTTTACTGCCTGCTTCGTGACGCCTTCAGTACCCCCGAAAGGAAAGAAAGAGCCGAACAGGCACTATCTTCCAGGTTCCAAATGCCGAACGAAACCGTCGCCGTGTTCGTAGAAGACATGACACGATTGTTCCGTCGGGCCGACCCACTAATGCCAGAAGACAAGAAGGTGCGCATGTTAATGCGAGGCGTAAAAGAACAGCTTTTCGCGAGCCTCGTGCGCAATCCTCCTACAACGGTGTCTCAGTTCGTCCGTGAGGCAACAGTCATGGAGCGCATGCTTCGGCAGCGGCTATCGCAGTATGAACGCCAGACCACCATGACTGCGGCATGCTCGCTTGTACCTGCAAGGGATGACAGGGAGTCCCTTACCGAACTAATACGGCAGGTTGTTCGAGAAGAACTCCAGAGGCATTATGGATCGGCACCTCCGAGTGCCGCGGCTCTTACGGACGTCATTCGGGAGGAAATTAGGCAGGTGGTTCATCCCTCTCCACCAACGCGCACCGAACCTCCCACGCTCTCGTACGCCGATGCTCTTCGGGTTTCTACGCCGTCGACGGCCCGTTTCCCGCATCCACCTACAGGGCCCCCTCGACGCTTCCCAAGCCCAAGCCACCGCACGACTCTCCAATCAGACTTTCGTCCTGGTCCGCGGAAGTCAACGGTATGGCGCGCTCCCGACAACAGTCCGTTGTGTTATCACTGTGGGGAGGCTGGACACTTCTATCGCGACTGCCATTACCGACGGATTGGTTTGCGGGGATACCATCCGGACGCCCGTTGCCCGCGCTATGGCGAACGCCCACAGGAAATCGAGGAGTACTTGGAAAGCAACCGTCTTCCTCCTGTCCCTCAGCGAAGACAGTCGCGGTCGCCGTCACCTCGTCGGCACACATCACCAAACCGCGCTCGACCCGCCTTTGATTCCACTGGAGTCACCGGCGGAAGCCCGCGCCGGGGAAACTGAAAACGGCGACCTCCGGGGGTGAGGCCGCTGTCATGCGAACCGTGAAATATCCTCCGCCGACGCCACCCCCTCGCGACGTACCGCTGACGCCTTCCTTCGAAACCGCCAAAAGAGCTTCTGCTGTTATTACTGTTTCCGTCGACTGTTATCCGGTGACTGCACTTGTCGATACGGGAGCTGATTACTCGGTTATGTGTGCCTCGCTGGCCAATCGGTTACGCAAAGTGCTGACAGCGTGGGACGGCCCACATCTGGTCACGGCTGGAGGACACCTCGTGTCACCCATTGGACGATGCACCGCCAGACTTACAATTTATACTTCGACCTTCGTAGCGTCTTTCCTTGTGCTCCGGAAATTTGGACCACCTGGGGTTCTTTAACGTGCACCTAAATCTAAGTACACGGGTGTTTTCGCATTTCGCCCCCATCGAAATGCGGCGACAGCGACGGTAGAAATGTGCCTGGAACGTCCATATAATTGCTATCGCAATAAAATCATTGTTTTGGTTATAGTGCAGTACCGCTTATAGTACGGTTATTCGCGACTCCGCGACTTACTTTATGAGCGCTCTACATTGTATTGTTTTGCTAATGTTTCTTTGAGTAGTCAGCATTCCTTTTTACGCAGCAAAGTGGTATGCTGACAGCGCCTGTGCTCAAATGCACTTAGGCATGAAATGGCAAAAGATTGATAACACGTTCAAATCCATCATGTGCATGTTGGGTGCCATGATTTCACGTGTAGCACTAGAACTGCAGCAAACTTTGGACACATATGAAACATTAATTGTTTATCTTTAATCAAAGCATCACTGTATCACAAAAAATGTAACAGAAACCTCTTCCCACCATGACTGCTCACAGACAGACATGTACAGCACAAATTCTAGGCAATATCTCGCTCAGCTTTCATGATATTTAGCATATTGTGTTTGAGCAAGTCACCTAACATGACAGTGCCGTTTTTGTAAATGTATAAATGAATGGAAATAAAACAGCAAACAATACTTATAAGACAATGTCTGTTTTATGAACTAAAGATTACAGTCTGCACCATAGACAACAGGCCACTATACAAAGAGCTGAGAATGTAAAGATAAACAAGCTGCATAAGTTATATTACTACATACACCATCATAAATACCACCAACCAGCCGCTAAGCTGATATGTAACACTTAAAATGTGTGCAAATTATCCTCTCACCTCAATAAAGTTCTGTTAAGATGTGCTACTTCAACACAAGGTCAACACCAAGGTGTTCATTTCTGGAAACCACATGTACAAAAAATGGCATCTCCTTCCTTAGAGCACAACAAAAGTCTAATATAGCTCTCTGCACAATTTGTTCATTCTGACCTTAAAGCCAAAATTAAATTCTAACAAAATGCTTAGAATGCACAAGTTACCAAAGAACACTGGTGCACACAGCACAAACATAGCCATTATAAACCTTAATAAATATATTCATTTAACCACAAACATCAAAGCCAGACTAGACAAGAAGCAGAAATTCAAATATCAGGGTTCATCATCAAACAGCTGATTCAAATAATATTGTATGCAGCTGAAGCATGTATCCTTAAGAAAAATAAAACTGCACTAGAGGTCAGCAATAGATACTGCAGTGCAATTTAGCTGTTCAATCAGACAAGGGGGGGAAAATGCTTAGAGCTTGTCAACAGTTGACCCATGGCCACAATTTATATTCAGTGCTGCAGTGGCATTTGAGGAAATAACGGGTTGTTTTGCAAACACTGTAGAGCTTGAGGAACACCCAAGTGATTCATAACTAAACCATTCATTGTATGGATTGTTGGGTGGGAGCCACACAATGTTCTAATTTTTAAAAAAAGCCTGAAAAAGGAAATATCACCAATATATGTTGTGCAAATATGAATGTAAAAATTGTGATGTCTCCGTTGACAATTAGCTGCAAGCAATCTGGCTAACCCTGTGTCATCAACAATGTATTGTGCAGTGACAGAGAAACAGTATTTAGTGCCATCCCGCTCAGACTGATATTTAGATATCTCCAGACTTGTATGCTTTGTCCAGCTAAAGCTGCAAACTGCTCGCTCAACAACTGAGCACACCTGTGGACTGAAAACCTACAAAGAACCCAAAAGGATCTTACAAGCGCTTTCTTACTGTGTTTAATTAAGGAGGTCCAACAAATAGAACTCCAATCGTTTCATGATTTTGCACCCTTAAGTTACGATGAGTAGCAATATGAGGCGGCAGTGCCATGGAACAAAAAATACAGCAACAAAGAACTTACTGCAAAGTTCAGGACAGTAAAACTGCTCATTTCATTCATGTTCTACTCAAGCTTTTTAAAATGCTCCCGGCAAAGTCGGTGTTTGATTATGACTGCCTTCTCACATTAAGAAAAATTAAGCAAGGCAAGAGCTATGCTGCACTTGCTTCTGTGAGGAACGCTTATTGGAGAGAACAAAACGTAGAGCACAGAAAGCAAATGGTTGTGGAAAGCATAAAGCTGCATTTCAAGATGTGTTAAAGGCAAGAAAATGTGAGCTGCTTGTGGATACATATATATTCATAACAAAATATGGAAAAGACAAAGAAAGGGGGAGGGGGTTAGGTTGAAGGAGACAACTGCTAAGACACCTCACCATCGCACAGTACTGCACGAAAACAGGTACAAATACACACCACATGCACATATCTGAGATCCCTCAAGGTACCATTCCACTGGCCACAGGGTGCTGCTTCATTCGGCAAAGCAGAAGGCAAAGGCCCAAAGACAATTACCATACTGTGAATATGCAGAGTGCTTGGCAAGCAATAACATCAATGATAGAATAAAATATCGCAGAGGCCACAAAGCAGGCAAGCAGCTACTGCAACTAGTATTTTATCATAAACTGAGGCGCAAGATTTGCTCCACAGCTGACTATAACACATAAGTAACATAAAGAGACACTAAAGATAAACACCGAGTGAAGCCAGTAGGTACATTACAACACCGAGTTGAAAATGTCACTCTTGCCAAGCACATAAATTTTAAAATAGAGAAAATGACTAACACAGGGCAGGATAGGCACCACTACAGTGAAAATACAAAACCCTGCTCCTAATGCACATTGCAATTCAGGCATGCCTGGCCAAACTTGTGCTCTCTTGTAGGCTTGCAACACCTTGAAAAGTGGTGGACTAATGCCCCGACTACAAACGAGCCGTGACCGAACAGATCACAAACCTCAACATGGCTGACAACAAATGGAACAAAGCGGGCAAAGCCAGACCAGAGTCCTTGAAATAAAGTTTACTCTCTCTCTGATCCCAATGATGTCTAATGTGCCATTTTTAAATGTTAAATAGTAGCCAATCAACTATAAAAGGACTGCTGCATTACATATGACCATGAAGGAAAATACAGTCTGGAAAACTCGCAGATGCTGCTTTTTCAATGCTGTCCAACAATGGAACATTTTGTGGCAGCATAATGGCCCTCTCTGTGTAGCACTACTCATTGCGGGCAGCAGAGTTTGGATGAGCATGAGCTCGGAGATCATTGGTGCAAAGCAGTACCACTGCACTCCTAAAAGGCGAGAGCTCTTGTCAATTGTGATACCATCAGCAGCTAAGTTATCTCTTGGAGCAGGACACAAACACCGACTGGTTTCTAGGACCACAATCTACTACATTTAGCTTAAATTACTCCTTATAAGTGTCCCTTTAAGGCATAAATTGAAAGATGTTATTTTTACATTGATGGAACCAACCACAGGACAGCCAGTTATGCAGAAAATTTCGAACTCAAATGCTTTAAGAGAGTACTAGTGTAAAAGTGCAAAAGCGGGACACTGAGTGCACTTGCATTACATTTGCATTTTTTATCTAAAGTACAATAGTAAATTACAATATAACCCAATCTACCATGGTTCCCAAGACTAAGAGAATTCATGCCCTACAGATAAACCTTATCACTTGTGTACATGTACCACGTGACCGACCACACACCATCACAACTTCCTTACTTGTAATTGAATGCACCAGGCATTCTGTGAAAAGAAGCAGTCTGTGAAAAGAGTTCACTTTCCTCTGTGTCACGCACAATTATTTTCAATGCATTTTCTGCTATTAAAGAGGCTCTTGTAGATCTATGGAGCTGTGATCACATAATGGCGGTACAAGCTCCTAGATTACTCAGACTTGGCATGGAGGAACCATGGAGTCTTGCTAAGCTAATCCTGAAAGCAATGTACGTGGAATGGGCACAGCTCTCACTTAATAAGCTGTGTGCGATTGCTATTACTCTAGCACATGACTGTGCAGAGAGCACATTTCTCCAGTTCGGTCAACTTTTCACATTGTCTTCAGCAGAACTGCTGCAGGTTTAGACAGTTTACTGCAATGAGCTGTGCAATATATTACTTTAAAGAAAGGGGCTAAATCCTGAGCTCTTTGTGTCATTCCACTGCTAAGGAAAAGATTTCCAAGAGTGCGCAGAAGTTGGCTTATTGCGTAACATTTCTATTTTTTTTTTTTTTTTTGCCAACAAGAAACTATAACCATGTGCATTTGCAAGAGAACTCGAGTTCTCTTGCACAGAAGAATGAAAAGAGGTCTTCTATCACTTAGGTACACACTTTAACAGATTCCAATAATTTGCAGAAGCCATCCTAAACATATCATGCTACACACACACAACACATACACACACACACACTCTCTATTCGTGTTTCCCATAAAAATGATATAAAATTTTGATGTAAAAGCAAGAATGATGACACAGATTTGACCGAGTTACTAAGTGATTGACTCGTTTTTACAATCCATTAATCTTGGTTTTTCCGCTTTGGTACACTTGTTGGCCTTTAATATAGCTTGCAGCCAGCCTTCCGTAAAGATACCTCGAAATTATGAACTAAAAAAGGAGAATAAAGAAATGACACTTGCTGTGATCGCATGCAAGTTCAGCTGTTAAACGACACAGCGACATTAAGATTGCTAAGCATTAGCAATGCTGCATAAAACTACAAGCCAGATTCAAAGCAAGAAGTCATACGCACCATTGTAAAATTGAAACTTGGCTCATTAGGAAGGAGTGTGCTTGCTTAACAACGCCGACATCCAGCATCAAGGCTCTAACAAGATAGCATTCCACCAGCTATCCAAATGTGCTGCCTACAGGCTTGGTACCTTGTCTTTCAACGCTTTAATGAATCAGTTAACACATATGATCACAAAACAAGTTGGAGGAGGAAAAAAAGTCATCCACCTCATGCTTTAGACATGAAATGCCTCACTCGAAGTGAACACTTGACATGACGAGCAATGATCCCATATCCCCTTCAGGCATCAAACAATTCTTTCCATTTAAAGTTTAGTTACATCAGATTTTTTGTATATTCAGAAACATGAAAGAGTCTTGCTGTAGAACAGATTATGAATTTTCAGTTCTTCAATCAGTTTTGTCAGCTTTACAGAATGAATTTCATGCAAGAACTCTACAAGAACATCTGATATAAAGACACCAACTATTTCATGTTTAGCACAATTGAAAAGCATCAGTCCAGCGACTTGAAACATACATTAGATGTAAAACATTGTGAAAAACAATGAAAAACGCGGAATTGCTATATGAAGACACAGTAAGAGTAAACACCCACAACTACCTTCCAACTCGTTTTACTAAGACATTGAACACATATTATTCAAACATGCAACATAGGTCCAATCATAAGTGTTTCACAATGTTTGTGACACATTTTAGATATAATTATTTTCATCAGAACTTTTTCTTTTGATGCACATTCTTAGTGTGCACAATTGTGCACACAGCTCCTGAAGGGGATGTGTTTCTCTTGCAATCACCTGCTTGTGCTGAAGCTTTCATATGAAGCACACACGAATCCTGCTAAATTGCCTCCTGACATCAGGCATAGTGGAAAACAAAAAGTACATTTGAATGAAGAGATCAAAACATGGCAAAAGTCAATACGGGTAGCTTTAAAGTTCATTGATGTGCTCTTTCAATATGGCCACTCATTATGTACAAAGCCTTGTTGACAACACTTTATGCTTTGAAAATGATCATGATAACTGCCACAGAGTTCTGTTCTGATCTTTGGTTGGTTTGCTTCACTCCTAAAGCAAATATAGTGCTAAGGAAAATGGCTGTGCTGGCAAACACTGGCACATTAACAGCTGCACATGAAGTGTGACTGTGGCTGCAATGGTTAAAAAAAAAGAAAAAAGATCACAGTGCAGTACCGTTTGGGATGTATGCCAAGGATAACCCTAATGCTGCCTGAACTCATTTGAATTGATTTCCTTTAGCTGCCAAATGAATTACCTGGTGTTTAAAATACCATACTATCCCAAAAAGACCTGCAAGACAAAAAAAAAAGAAAAACATTGCATCCTGTCAATCAAGAAAGGTCACACCAGTGGCACACGGCAGGCTCGTTACAGCAGGGTGCAGCGGGAGTTCTTCCACCACTTTCTCCGTCGCTTCTGGTCGAGCTGTGGCGGTTGATTTCTGTACAGGTTTGGCCAGGGTAAACAATAGGTGGTCAGTAGGCACGAGTCGGAAAAGAAGAATAGGAGCGAAGGAACACTCTCTCTATGCTAACAGCTTCCTGTATTGGCTGTTGTTCACGATAAATGGTGATCCATTTGTCATGCTTCCATGTGTCACGTCAGCCCTCGTGCATCTGTAGAAAGCTGCGCAATCTTCCAAATTCTTTCCCTTCTCACTCAGCACTTTTTGCATTTGACGTGGGATAAGCATAATCTTCTGCCGTCATGTCTCTCTGAATACGCAGCGCACTTCTCACATTCTCTCCCCTGCTATCCCATTGCGTAAAGCTTTCGGCAAGATCACAATGTGGCTTTGACACCTAAACCGACCTGCACATAACTGATACCAAATGGTGAACACACCCTGATTTTCAGGACACACCCGATGCCAAGAAAGCTGTCCTCCATTTGGGTGCGTTTTGAATTCGTCACATTGAAAGATGGTATGCAATTCAACATTCGTTATTCATTCGAAAAATTGTTTTAATTGTGATTGTATACAGAGTCAGAAGCTATCTGAAATGTTAAGAAAAATAATAATACGTAATAATAAAAATTTTAAAAAAAGGCAGGACAGAAATTTTATGTCAGTACTCTGAAATTGTTGGCTATGACACCAAATTTATTAGCTTTAATTATGCATTGCACGTTAAACCAAATGTGTACCAGAGCAAGTTAGGCAAAATTTGAGCCCACTTGGTACAGTAGAAAACTTGTATGTGAATTGTTTTATACCTCAGTTGAAGTGCACAGCAGCCTGGCAACTGCTGGATGACAAAATATTGTGTGCGGCGTTGCCAATGTGCGTGGTATATGCATGGTTTCGTTTTTGCATTTCCTTGCATTTCCATCTCAGCAGTCAGCCCAAGATAGTTTCTATAGGCTCTGGTTTGCACTGTTTCTCTCACGTGAATGAAAGAATTGACGCCCCTGCTTCACCATTGGCTGCCAGAGCATGTGCAAGGAAAGCTGACATCATTCTTCGAAAACAGCTCACGAAAAATAAGGCATGAGAGCTGAACGTATTGCGAAATGACTGGCAGGTTTTGGGCTCTTCAATGTTGTGCTCCAAACACTTCACACGAGAAAGGCAGTCAAGCCTGTGACTTCTCGCTGAGTTTAGTTTCTGCTAGAGCACCCCAGCAGCAAACGGGTGGGCGTGCACCCTTTCCACATGATGCAGACAGGGTTTTGGAGCTGACAATTCAGCAGCTGCCCTGCAGTTTCTTATGTAGCATAAGCCATGCCAAAATGGCAGTCGCTGTCAGTGGGACGGGCTTAGAGATTTCAAACTAACATTTTGGGTTAAAATGTACTCCGAGAGGGTGCATTTTTTTGAGTGATATAACCATATTGGTTTCTCTACTCTCAGTTACAATTATAAACTCGGAATAGCTCAACGGCAACGTCATGGACCAAAGCTTTAACCCACAGGTATAGTATTGAAGGATTAAAATTTCATTTTTTATATAGACTGAACTAAGATGGAAAGTTGGGTGAGTTTGTACATACTATTCACATTGGGCAAAGGCTTATTGTGAAAATGACAGATGAAAGCAAGAAACACAGATGGAAACCATAAGCGTTGCTTTTTAACCTATGCTAAAATTCATTGTAGTATGTTTCACTGCGGGATGAGTTTGAAAAGAACAAACAAATTTCTGTCTCAAGATAGTAGACTAACACATTATGCTATCTTGCATACTTGCAGCAAAGTAACAAACCTATGCAGTATGTACACATGTGCTTTAACTTTCAGTAAACATTCAACAAGATCAACGAGTGCACACATGTGTGTGAGGCATGCATGACAAAAAAGGTCTGGTTCCATTCAGAGTTAATGGTAAATGGTGGCATAGCATAGTCGACACATTTCACAGCACTCACCTAATTATCCTCACCACTTCGTGAAATGCAGCATCCACGTTAAGAGGCGGGTCTTTGGCACTTGTCTCTATGTAGCTTATCTGCAAGGTGCAAGAGTCCTCTTATTGCGAACTACACACACTGCAAGATCACAAAAGTGTGCACTGTTGTTACAAGTGTGTGTAATGTGGCTGGCCAGCACTTTGTCACATTTATAACCCACACTGTTAGTAAAGGAGACTGAATAGAATAAATGTAGTGTGTTTCCATGTTATCCACTACCAAACTTCACACACCTCAATGACTGTGAGCTAAGCTGCCAATGCCCCTGTTTGTATTGAACTACGTGTTATGGGCTATGGGGCCACGAGGGTGCCACAGTGGGCAGCTCTCGATTAACACCGATCCTAAGAGCTCAAGAAAACTATTATAGATTATTATGGTGGTTTTTCAAACTCTGAGTCAACCCAACAATTTAGTGAAAGCGAACTTGGTTTTCCTTTTATAGAAGTTCTTCCATCTTGTGGAATATGGAAGAACTGATTTGCCATATTTCTGCAAATGAGTGTGCACTTGAACACTAAGAATTACCCAACGCAAGCTGTAGTAGAATGGCAGAGTTGTAGCATACGAGAGTATTGGCATACTGGAATCAATATAATGATCACTATGCTGTGGCCAGGGGCTGAATTCAAAACTTAAAATACAAATGCAGAATGCTGCAAACACGGATGCTCTAAGGCAGCTTAACCCTTTATAAGCCTGAGCTGTACTTGTCCTTGCTGTTTGTACCAATATCCTCTCAGAACCCCTAGTACACTGCACATTTACTTCAATCATTTTCAAAACTCACTTTGAAGCAATAACAAAAAATATTTACTTTGGACATGATTTCGGATGCACGCAAAACTGTGTGAAAGTATAATTAATTTCTTGCCGCCAGCTTTCTAGAAATTTGCCCCTACTTTGACATAAGCTGTTGCATTGGCACAGACGACGAAAATCAACCATGAAATAATTTTCGAATGTCCCAAAATGGTGGAAAAATTGAGGATGCAGCATCAAAGTGGCAACCCTACACACAATGTTACATATTCATCCCTGTGTTTACGCAAAGAAAACAAGTTTTTACCATATCAAACATGAGGAGATGGTTACTTTGTCCACATACATAGAGATGCTACTTCTGGCATCTAACAGTGGCATGTAAACAAAATAATGTTTTTTTTTTCATGTTCGTTAAATAGCAATTAGCAATAAGAGTCAACTTGAGAAGTGATTAGGTCTCTGGGATGTCTTCAGGTCTTGGGAGGATATGGCAAAAGAGCCATACACTTCTGGCCATACCTGCTTCTACTTTAATTGCCAGAGGCGGGCAGCACTTGTTATTGCAGTTCGCATGTGCATTTGAGTTTCGGCACTTGGCCATATTATTCTAGGCTTTTGATTTCTGTTGGTATCATTCATTCACAAAATTGAGCTCCAACCTTGAATGTGTGCTAAGGGAAAGTATTTTTTTTCATTGCAGATGCCTTTCATCTGCAATTTCATCTGCAATAATTTGCTAGAACAAAAGGAACGACAGAATTAGTAAACCTTCGTTACAAAAAAAAAAAAAAAAAAAAAAAAAAACAACTTGGGAACTAAAGGGTTAAGCTACAGGCTAAAGGGAAGCATAGCACATGCTTCCCCAAGCCTCTTTCCATATGTAGATGTTTTGTGTGCTACAACCATCCAAGTTGTTGCATGCATATTACCCCTCTGTCTTGTCTCTTATATTCCTTCCTGTGAGGCCTATGTAAAAGATGTATATGCCATGACTAATAGAAATTAGCAGCTAACATAGACTGTCTTTGATGTCAACGAGCCATGTCCTGACTTTTAGTTAGCTCAAATAAATGACATTGGAAAAATGTAACCAAGTGCAGCTACGACCTTCAAGCGCATTCGGCATTCTGTCCCGACTGTGTCTGCAGATACTGGGCTAATTTAGATGTATGGGCCATTAGGGCCAACTACACGTTTTCGCAGAATCAAAGCAGGCCAGTTCCATTAACTGCCACAAAACCATGAGGCCTCATGTCCACCCAGGTCAATGTCAAAATGGGATACATGTATTTGGTACAAACACCGCCTTTTGCAATAATGTGCATGCATTTCTGCTCTAATCCCAATAACCCTCGTGCAAACAAGATTGACTACATGGCGAAATTCATCTCTACAGGGCCATGCATCTATACTCTCTTTTGTTTGTACGGACTGGGGGTGGGAGCAAATACGCAGGGGTTCCCTACTACTAGGGTCAGGTTCCCCAAGACCAAAATATTTAAGCACTAACAGGGTTAGTTCTGCAAATTTGTTCATCACACAAATAGAAAGCCTGAAATCCAAAAGGCAACAAACCTTCAGCTGTTGGGCAAGCTCTCGACCTTGTTCCTCGGAGACTCGTCGTAGGTGCACCAGGTCCACCTTGTTGGCCACCAGCAGCATGGGATATGAATCACGGTCTTTGACACGCAGGATTTGAGTGTGGAAGTGGCACATGTTGTCAAAGCTCTGCTTGTCTGTCACCGAGTACACCAGCAGGAAGCCATCCCCCTTGCGCATGTACTGCTCCCGCATTGCACTGAACTCCTCTTGGCCCGCTGTGTCCAACACTGAAAAATGAGCGTGTAAAATTGCAGCCATGTAAAGTACAGATACTGATAACATTCATACTAACTCGTGCCTTAAATGTCTAACTCATCCATCACCAGGTTTGGGCACTGCAAACAGACATGCACAGGGCATAAATCCCACATGGACAATTACGTCTGCAAAGTATTACACCAATGTACATTGCAAAAGCAGCTGGAAATTCAAACAAACGCTCCCACATATTTCATCTCGAAGGATTCACTCTCCGCTGCAGCAGAGACGATGTCACACGCTGTCTGCTCTCACTGCATGCTGCCTGCAGTGCCTGTCACGCGTCACATGCGTGCTGACTGGAGTGCACCAACTGTTGTGGACTTGCCCAGGCACACGACACAACCGGAGCCTTTGTTCCGACAGTTTGACCTCCAGTTGAGTTAACTGTAATTACAGGGCCTAACTGCATGATGCAGGGTTGCATTCTTACAAGTTTGTTTTCTTTACTATGTCATAAGGCATCTCTACTCAAAATTAAAAAAAAAATAAAAAGCAAGCAACATTTACGCAAACCCAGTTAAATGCAGAACATGCAAACCAAATCCGCAAATGTGCCACAAACAAAAGAAGGAGATTGAGGAAAAAAAAAAAAAAAAAAACATTTAATAAGGAAAGCAAGGAAGCCAAATGGAGCCTCGGCTCAAATATAGGAGAAAGCTGGGGAGAAATGGCGCTTGCAGGCACTGGTGGAGGCAATGGGGAAAAGCCTCTGCTGCGGGGAAGATAGCTTGGCTCCTTGCACCACCTGACTCGCACCATATTATTTGCTTTCATCTCTGCTATTACTATTCTTGAAGGGGAAAAAAATGCATTTTACAGAATAAATGTTTTAGTGGGCTATTGGTACCCAAAAAAAGATATCCGTGTATGAGCATTTGCCTTGCAAGGGCAACTAGAAATTTTTCTGAACGTAGCATCTTGAAATCAAATATAAAAAATTATATTCTAAGGCTTTAGGTGCCAAAACCATAATTTGATTATGAGGCATGCCACAGTGAGGGACTCCGGATTAATTTTGACCACCTGGGGTTCTTTAACGTGCACCCAATGCATTGTACACGGGCGCTTTTGCATTTCGGCCCCATCCAAACGTGGCTGCGGTGGCTGGGATTCGATCCTGTGCCCTCAGGCTTAGTAGCGCAACGCCATAGCCACTATGCCACAATGGCGAGTAATCAACATATACAGGCGTTAAATGCATATGGCATTTGAGCATTCTTTACTCAACCAAGGCTTATCTTCTGGCTGCCAAAATCCTTAACAACACTCACTAGCCACAGCTGTCACGGCAGATCCCTCTTCGAATCACCAACCTAATCCCACTTCCTACTTCATTATACAGATGTCACACGACTACTACTGATCTCGATCGAGCCGGGTCTGAATCGAAATTCTAGACCATGATTAGCTCCCTCCCGCAGCTTGAGCAAAGAAGCCAATCACGACAGAAAAAATTCGATTGCAATAGAAAGTGCGCCATGTGACACTTGTATCATTCAACACTGACCAGGATGTGGCAAATGACGTAGCGGACCATGTTTAGTAATTTGGCAGTTTGTGCTACATCGCCTGCCCCACTTCCACCAGCTCGACCATCCTCATCCATCAGAAGTTTTTTAGATAACTTGCTCACAGCACATCAATACAGTAACTTCAAAAGGAGCCAAGACAGCCTTCATCTCTTTCCTGGAGAAGCAACGGAAATCATGGGAACACATCATTTACAGTGGCACTACACCTCCTACCTCTCGACCTGTCAAAGAAAAACTGGTGCCCTTAACCACTTGCGAGACAACCTAAGTAACACGCAAAACAGAATAGCTTCAGAAGACTTGATAAAGTTCAGAACTACTGTTAAGCACCATATAATTTTATTTGTTAATCACACTTGCTTTTCGGCATGAATTCAGACTTCCAGTACTGAAGTTAACTATTGAATGAAGTGGTTAGTTCACCCAGCTGCATTGGGACTAAAGGCAGAGGTGACGTAAACATCTGGCAACAGCTTAGGACTTTAGAATTAAAGAAGCCGTTTGAACACAGAGCTGACAAAAAAAAAAAAAAAAAAGTGTCGTGAGGCACCCGTGTTACAGTGTACTAGAAGTACACTGTACCCGTGTCCACACACCTAACTGCTACTAGACCTGCTCGTGAGTCACTGCGTCCACCTTCCGGTATTTAGCGCTTCTTCGTGAACTACAAAGAGAATGAGATACCTTTGTTTACGTAGTACTTCGTCATTTATGTGCCCGAAGAGCGAACCACGAGGACTACGGACGATCAACGTTCATTATATCGCCCGCGATGTTGGTATTACGAAGGCACCACAGTGATTCCGCTCGTAAAATGTCAACTTTGTACTGTGCGCGTCAATCAGCTTCAAGTGCGCACAGCGCAGCACTTACCATCCAGAATGCACAACTGGCCATCAATTTCAGTATGCTGTATATACGAATCTTCAATGGTCGGGTCGTAGTCCGTGACGAAAAGTTTTTGAAAGAACTGGATGGTCAGGGCCGACTTGCCGACCCCGCCGTCACCAACCACGACCAATTTGTAGGTGGTAACGTTGTCACTCGGCGGCTTCGACATTGTCATCGATGGTTCTGGCACAGGATACTACTCAAAACTCTAACCGCACCAAAAACACGGCCCTTGGCTCATCACCACAATAAAAGCGTCTTTTCCAGTATGGGCAAGCACCGTACTGTTCTTATACAAAACGCTGAGGCCTCTGGAGCGATTAGGGTTAGACACCGCATGATTTTATCACACGTCTGTTGGCACACGTTACATTTTCTAGATGGAATGGTACACACACAAAATTCATGTTCTTCAAAGCGTTGGACCCGACGCTTTTAAGCTGGCGCAAGCTGTCTGCAACCCCGTCGCACAACACATAATCACAACACCAATGTCCAGGTGAATCACGCGCATAGAAAAGCGACGAGACGAGATCAGACGCGCGAAGGTATCGCCACCTTTGGGCGAGTATTTCAGAATTCAGATAGCTACGCGAGCAATGAACTAAAATTGAAACGAATGAAATCAAACTCCGGTTACCAAGTGCATACAAATGCAGTTGGTATCGCGGATTACCATTACGCATACGACACAGCTATCACCCGAGCAAAAACGAAACTAACAAAAACGAAACTGAAACCAAGCACGCTACCGTCGAATTCGTACATAAATCGTTAAATTTCGGTAGAGAAAATGTACGTTACTCAATGCAGTGCCTGCTCAAAGCAAGCGTCATGGCTATGTTGCGTTTACGGTACATTACAATAGTGTTTTTAGGTGTTTAAAATCGTAAAGCTTGCTCTGAAAGCCCAAGCTAGATGAAGTTAACTTTGGGAAAAGCAATGTTTCCAGGGTTTTTACTAGAAGATGGCTTCATTGAATGTGTGAATATTACGGTGCCCACGCCCACCCCCCTACCCTGAATCTTCCTTATCTCCAGATTTAGGCAAAAGCATCATCCTTTATTAAAATAAAATTAAATGAGGTTAACACACATTAGCATAAACTGTTTATTGCTCATTGTTTGTATAAATTTTATTGTATGTGCCTTAGCGTATCAAGAATTGGTGCGTGAAAGTGCACTAAACAAGCCTATCAAAATACAACTGCGTTGCTTTGGTGGAATTTATATCTTCAGAGGTTGATGTATGTCCAGAACTTCAATGGCGAGATTGGTGGTTGCGTCTGTGCCTTGACAGGGGAGCCAGTTCTGAAGAGGTAGAAAGCTTTTCCTTCGTGGCCAGTGGTGCACGAAGCTGACAGCACCGATATGCCATTTTTCACAAGTGCACCTGAAAGAGCAAAATTATCACCAGTTTACATGAGCAGGAAATTTTCAGTCTACATTAAAATTGAGCATACACGCCCCCAGGTTTCTACAAAGCACCACATAAGCAGTATTCTTACTTTTAAGAAGTGCACGGTTTTCAATCGATAAAATGTAACTGCACGTCCACATACGGTAGAAAACATTCAGCAAGAACTATTACAGGATGACTGTCGAAGTCATGCGATAGCTTCCTGATCGATATGTTGAGATATATGCTGCCAAGACACTTTTTGGTTAGCACTGTACTGTTAAAGGTGCAGGTGTTACGTATGGACATGTTGTAGTGCACTTAGCAAGTATGGTCTTAATATGAAACAAGAGACACGGCGATGCATTCATTTTCATATTGTCATACCCCCAGATATGCTATGGTCAACATCTTGTGAAGCATTGCTCTTGCTGAAAAGTGCTTTTTTTATTCCTGAATACACACGCTCCAGCATAGCATATTATGTTCGCAAGTTCTCTTTCACTGCCCAAAGTGGGCTGCAGGTAGCCAGGACAGCACGTAGCAAACACACACAACACACACACACCTGGTACATCATGCTGAGAGTGCAATTGAAGTGTTGCTTATAATTTTTATCACAATAATAATCAACCATGAATGAAGCATCCCTGAAATATGTAGCATTACTTTATATTATAAAGTTTTACGTGACAAAACCACAATCTGATTATGAGGTACGCCGTAGTGGGGGACTCGGGAATAACTTGTACCACCTGGGGTTCTTTGACATGCAGCTAAATCTAAGTACACGGGTGTTTTCACATTTTGTCGCCAATGAAATGCAGTCGCCATGGCCGGGATTCGATCCCGCAACCTGGTGCTTAGCAGCCCAACACCATAACCACTAAGCAACCACGGCGGGTCGACCACGAGCTGGACGCACCCATCACCTTTGCTAACATTGCTAGCTGCCTTTTCTGCAAACATTGTGCATGTCTACATAGAGGTTTAGAAAGTAGAGAGCTTCCAGCAAAAATACTGAAAGCATGGCTACTCTACCTAATAAAAGATGGCACACATCTCCACATGTTCAGCATCTCCCATAATCATGCAAGGCAATCAATAGGAGACTGGACAAGTTACAACATGCACTTACCGATGACTTCAGCAAATGTGTTCGGGCTGTTGTCTCCTATCGCAACCAGCATGCCACCAGGTGACAGAAGCTGCACAGGCTGAAAAGCAGCGCCATCCAGGGAGCACAGCAGCAGAGTGGGGCCACTGACGGTGCCCACAACAGTGTGGCCCACGGACCCCTCTTTACGGACAGGACAACTTCAGCTTCACCAAATGCTGCTTGTGGCACATGCTTGTGGGAAACCTGCAGACAGAATTTTGAACAGAAGAGAAGTATAATCGTTTACCCAAATGGCAGCTGTTTATCCGCATAGAGATGCTTTTGTTCAATTCATAACTCACGTGGGAATTGTGGCCATCAACCCACGCCCCAAGAGCCATCAACGTCTCGATCTTTGTCCCTATCAGAGCAGTACCCGTATCAATTTTGGCTGCCACTTTCCTATTGACGGTTTTGATTGGTACCGTAACATGACCGCAGTGTGCTGTGGCAATTATAATGTTGAGCCAACAAACATGAGGTGGGACTTGTATAGAGTGTGCTGGTGGACCAGCATCTGTGGGCATGGCTGTGGCTTTTATGAGCCCTAGTCAACATTCAATGAAGTGCCAATAAATTTTATAGTGTCAGCTGTTAAAGTTGAATTCCCAGGTGTCTTCTCCATCTGGCACACTGGGTGGAAAGGCTGAGTTTGAGGAAAGACGTGCAAAGCTTAAAGGGGCACTTAAACACATTTCCTTGAAACTAAGCACATGCGGGAAGAAGGTGCAATGCCCTTTTTCAAGAAATATAGTATTCCCAAAAATGTTTCAAAATTAAGATCAAGGGTGTTAGGGGTTAAACACCAGGATTTTATTACGAGGCATGCCGTAGTGGTGAACTCCAGATCAAATTTTGACCACTTGGGGGTTCTTTAACTTGCACCTAGATCGAAGTACATGAGCGTTATTGCATTTCGCGTCCATCGAAATGCGGCCGCTGCGGCTGTGATCAAACCCACGACCTCAGCCAGCGCAATGCCATATTCACTAAGCCACCATGAAGGGTCCCAAAAATGTTTGAAATACCCAATATGAATAATATGACTGCAAAATTTATTTTCTTATTCCCTCTCAACTCATCAGTTCCTGTCAGCTGGACTAGTGCTGTGCCCTGCCTGTCACTCCTTCCTTTCTTTTGTTTCTTCCACAGTGAGCTTAATGTAAACCTTCAAGGCTGATATCTGGCAACCGCACTGAAGCGCCACAAACGACTGTTGACACACATTAACAACCATTGCTTCCCCACTAAAATCATCTGGAAGGGCATACGTGCGTGTGCCCAATGGTTGGCATCTATGGGCCACTGCGCTTCATGTCACGTCATCACTGATGTCTCCTAAGGTGAAAAAAAAAAGCTGGCGTTTTCAGAAAGCTGAAAGAGGGAGCAAGCTATCTGGCCCGCATGGTTCAGAGCAGCAGCATAGTGTACAGATTGGGAATGTTTTTTTTACCTTGTTCTAAAGTGTTTCAGTGGCCCTTTATAAGTTACTAACCGATAACCACACAAGACATGACAAATATCTGTAGTACTACTGATAGAAACCATGAATTTTTCAAGGTTGAAATGTAAAAGTATGAGCACCTTCAAAGAAAAGTGAAAAAGTGGAATTCTGAGAGCTCCAGTGTGCTTCTGAAATTTGTAAAGGATCAATGTGTGAATAAGGCAAGAGCTAGTGGACTTAAACTTTGCGAAGTGATGGAGTAGGAAATATTTGGCAAAGGCTTGTGGCAATGGAGAAGTGTAAGTCAGGGTGCAAGGCGGGCAGGCAAAGCAAACCTGACATCACGCCCAGCATGCGCGCAAGGGCGCTTCTGTAATAGGTTTGAGGAGTGGCACAATGTATGATGTCATGTTTTGGTACAAAGCAAGGCACTGCTGAAATGCTTTGATTGCTGTGAATCTGACGCTGTGTTGACTTTCATTTATCTCCGTATGCCTTGAAACAAATTTTAAAATATCTGACACAGCAGCTTACACCCAAAGAGAAAAAGGCTAACATCAGGCATGCCTGCAGGGTCCTGGATGGGGGACTCTCAAGCATCATCTTTGCGAGTTTGCTAAAGTTTAGGGGGAGGAGGTTGCAGGGAGTTGGAGGTAGTGCTGACACCATATTGACATGCAATACTAAACGTTGCATAAATCTGCAAGGGCTTCTTGTTATGTGGCTCTACATTCATTTGTTAAATTGTCAACTAGTGTAGAGCCACACACGGACTGTGAGTGGCGCTTGAGAAGGTCTTTAGTCTGAGCCAAGCACAGCCAGATCGTGCCTGTTTGTACTGGCACTGCTGAAGCATGAGCACTGTAAAGAAATGTCTTGCACGTGGTGGCCACTGGCATATCACGCTGAATATGACAATTCTTATTCAATTAGCGAAGCTAAGCAAACACTCTCCTTGATCAGAAAGTGGGAATGATAGTATCCTATATAACGCAAGCACAAATGGTACCCTGCGCTATGGAATAGTCCACGTGCTGACAGGAGCAAGACAGAGGAGATGTCCCCTTCCCCAACCCGTAACAGGTCCCTACCAATAAGACATGGCTAGCACAGCGGTCTAGAGTATGCAAAGAGAGACTGCAGCAGACCAATAAGTTCGCTCATCTTAAAAAAGGTGATATGTGTGAACGCACCTTAACACCAGCATCTGACGAAAAGCACAGTGACATTGATGAAGTTTGCATGGTTTTGACCAAACTGGTTCAGAAGGCCAAGGAATACAAGCTGCCGAAGAGTGAGGAACATGGACCAGTGTCAAAGCCCGAAAGTGTGCATCACTGCAATAAGGAAAAAAACAAACAAAAAGAGAGACATAG